>NC_073728.1:23466484-23766484 GCF_023634155.1 Falco peregrinus
TTGGTGTTAATGATAAAAAACTCTTGTAAAGTCTATTTTGGAGATGCACTGACTGAAGAAAGTAGGATGAAAGCAAAGGTTAGAACTGAGAAAGAGATTATGTAAAATATTAAGAAGGCGTGGTATTGACTTCATAATTCAAGACTGAATCTTTATTTTTCAAGCCTAACTCTTTTCCATTACTGGAAAATTCTGCCATACATATGTGCCCCATTATGAGCCTAGAATTCTTAGCTGAACTCCCAATACCTAAATGGCAACAGTGAACTCAGCATTATGTGGGAGATCCCTAAACGTACAATTGGAATTAGCTAATAATATTGTTTAATCTTTCTGTAACCTTAACAATATTTTAGCAATTATTTCTGCCAGGAAATTATTCATTTGGCATAAAGATTTTATTTGCAAAATGAGACTGAGGAGAATTTAAATATTTCGACCATTTCAACAGCTGGAAAGGGTATCTTTCATTTATAGTCTTATTAGTTCTTTTCTCAAGACTTTTTTTTTTCCCTGAATGAATTTAATTGTAATTCATGGATTTCCTGTGGAAAAATAATGCATATTGTTCCAAAAAATAATAAATATGTTCTAGAAAGAAAGAAAAGTTGTAACAAAGTACCTCCTCTTTGGTTTTCACATAGGCAGTGCCCAGAGGGATATATCTGTGTGAAAGCTGGTAGAAACCCCAACTATGGTTACACAAGTTTTGACACCTTTAGTTGGGCTTTTTTGTCACTCTTTCGGCTAATGACTCAGGACTTCTGGGAAAACCTGTATCAGTTGGTAAGAAATTTTTATGACATCTAAAGTAAACTGTAGGTGACATACAAAAATATATGATAGGCTTATTTGTAGATGAGCTGAAAGCATAATGTTGTTGCAGTAACAAAGATAAGTGGTAGAATAATACATAGATATGCTTTCTACTCCCTAGACACTACGTGCTGCTGGGAAGACATACATGATATTTTTTGTTCTGGTGATTTTTCTGGGTTCTTTCTACCTGATCAACTTGATCCTGGCTGTGGTTGCCATGGCCTATGAAGAACAGAATCAAGCAACCATGGAAGAAGCAGAGCAGAAAGAGGCAGAATTTCAACAGATGCTGGAACAACTGAAGAAGCAACAAGAAGAAGCTCAGGTAATGGAGAAAATTTTATTTGCCGAACAGCCTTGTTCTTCAGGCAAGGATAATATTTTTTTTATGAGTTAGAATATGTATAAATTGCATAAAAATGCAATGAGTTACAGAAAGAAAAAAAGTCTTGTTTACCACAAAAGTTATAGAAGTGGAAATAGGCAATGAAAATCAGGAAGTAATGGTGCCTAGGGGTATGGTTCAATGATGGACTTGGCAGTCCTGGGTTAACTGTTGGACTTGATGATCTCAAAGGTCTTCTTCAACCTAAATGATTCTATAATTCTATTAAGATAAAATAAAACAAAACAAAGAAATAGCAAAAAGACAAGCTAATGGTACAGAAAAGAGTTCCACTAAGGTCATCAAAAGACTAGAAGTAAAATATTTGTAATAAGGGTGTTCTGTAGCCATAGCTCATGATACTTTTATGTTACAGATCTTACGAACAGCATGAAGAAAGTCTAGTGACATTACTTCTGGTTTACAGTCTGAGTGAGAATTGCCAGGCTTGCTATACTTAATAGTTCTTCCCCAGCATTCAGAAAATAGAGGGAAGTATTGAAATCAGAGTTATTTTAGGTTTCTACCAGCAAGGTATTGCATCATGTCCCTAATTCAAGCACAGTGAAGTCAATCAGAAGTTTATATATCCTTAGAACAGACTAGCAATATTTATAACAAAGGTATTACTTCAGAGTACTTTTAAAGTAATCTTTGTTTTCTGTGAAAAGAGAATAAAATTATTTAAATTTTTATGCAAAAAAAGACATTTTAATATATATATTTGCGTGAGGTTTTCTTATCTGAAAGTAAAATATATGCAAGAGTTCAGCTCTGTGAGTCAGACATCTGCCTAGTTTCTGGACTGATTTTCTATTGCTTTTCATATGGCATATCATAGTTTTCAACAGGACAATTTTTATTAAATGATAACAAACTAGAATCTTCTATGAGACTATAGTTTTGGTAGTATTTTACAGCTACTTTCAGTAAGTTAGAATGATTCTGTAAAGTGCTACCAGAAAGTGAAACTGCTTCTTTTTCTTGAAAAGAAAGCTTTATGCATGACCTGTGAAATCTAATTAACATATCTCTATTTTAGGCATTAAACCTTATCACTTCCAAATCACTAAAGAAAAATCAGAATCCTATAAAATTCAAATTAAAAAAAAAGTTAAATATCAGAAGGGAATAGGTGGTTGTTTTTTTTAAAAAAAAAAACCCTGATATTTTCATCCATGAAAGACACTAAATCATATTATATCAAAAAATACCCGGAGGCACATCTAGATGTTTGTGTGTTTAAGAGTGGGGCCAGAGATGAAGCTGATCCAGAATTAGGAGAAAAATAGAACCATATGAAACAGAGAATACAGGGAAGGCTGGATAATAGCCCTGGAAAGTTGTTACTTTTTTAAATGAATGTCCACTCAATTCATTATTAAGGAAAGCAGTATTACAGTGAAGATCCCTTTTGTACATGAAAATATTAGCTGAAAGTAGGCATTACAAGGTGAGACAAAAATGAGTATGGGACCCGTCTCTTCACTCCCTTGACACTGAAAATACTCATCCATAAACCTAAATCATCACAGCAGTCTTTGGATTGCTCCACTTGTTTGACCTTTGATGTCAGTATTATGAAGTAGATGGGTGATAACTCAGCGTCTGCTGCCTTTCTTTCTGTTAGAGCATTTGAAGGACAACATCATGAAACCAGTGTGACAAAATTTTGAGTATAATTTTTTTGAATTGAAAACACTTCAGAATCCTTTTAATACCCCATTTAGCAGAAAAAGTCTGTATCAAGTCAACTTGTATAGCATGGGTTGGAAATTGTGGTGCAGAAAGCCATTAATTCATACTATGAGGTTTCAAACTATCCTTTCCTGCTGTAGAGAGAGATGTCATCATTCCTGAAATATGTGGCATTGAATATAATATGTTTTGCTGGATAATTACTGGTCATCTTATATAATTCTAGTCTCTTGCCATTTACCACACCACCCTTTTTTTGTAAGTTCACAGCAGCCTGTTAACTTCCCAAACATAATTTCCACTGCAGAATTTCATTGCAATCTCCCAGGCAGTTCTTTCTGGGAAAAGTACTGGAAACACTCTCAATTCTTCCTTTATTTGATGACTAAATGAACTGGTTTCCCTAACGAACCAAGTGAGGTAGGCTGGCCACTGTCAGTGAAGATACTGGTCCTAAGTTTTGGGATGGCTTTTTGCTCCAGTAAGTCATCTCATCTCTTTGTATCAGAGAAGAAACCTAAACTTTTTCTCCTCTATGGCCACGTCAGCAACAGACAATAGAGTTACTTGTGTGTATCTATAACAAAGACCCGGAGTGCTGTTACAGTGGGAAATGCAGGAAAGCAAACGTGAAGAGGGGTTGCAGACATGTCTAGAGGGTGTGCCTGTTGCCAGGCAAGTGTGGGGAGTGTCCTTGCTGTGAAGACAGTGAGGAAAGGATGGATTCAACTTCTTGCAGGCTGCTAGTTGGATTATGATACACTAACTCATATGGTGGATGTTAGGGATTAGTTTTCTCAAACTCAGAAGGGATCAGCTAAATTAGATTATGACATGGGGGTTTTCTTGAGAGAAAATGGGGAAGCAGGTCTGAAATACATGAAAAAACATCATGTTTCTACTTTTTTGACTGCCTTAATTTTAGACCAGTGTCTTGTGCAGCAAGTAAATTTGCAGGCACACCAAACTGGGAGGTAGTGTTGATCTGCTTGAGGGCAGGGAGGCTCTGCAGAGGGATCTGGACAGGCTGTACCAATGGGCCAAGGCCAGTTATAGGAGATTCAACAAGGAGAAGGGCCGGGTCCTGCACTTGGGTCACAACAACCCCACACAACACTACAGGTTTCGGGAAGGGTGGCTGGAAAGATGCCCGGAGGAAAAGGAGCTGGAGGTGCTGCTCAACAGCCAGCCAAATATGAGCCAGCAGTGTGCCCAGGTGGCCAAAAAGGCCAAGAGCATTCTGGCTTGTATCCAAAACAGTGTGGCCAGCAGGACAAGGGAAGTGGTTGTCCCCCTGTACTCAGCACTGGTGAGGCTGCAGCTCAAACACTGTGTTCATTTTTGGGCCCCTCACTTCAAGAGGGACGTATTGGTGCTGGAGCATGTCCAGAGAAGGGCAGCGAAGCTGGTGAAGGGGCTGGAGCACAAGTCTTATGAGAGGCGGCTGAGGGAACTGGGGCTGTTTAGTGTGGAGAGAAGGAGGCTCAGGGGGGAACTTCATGGCTCTCTACAGCTGCCTGAGAGGAGGCTGTAGGCAGGTGGGGGTCGGTCTCTTCTCCCAGGTAACAAACGACAGGAGAAGAGGAAATGGCCTCAAGTTGCACCAGGGGAGGTTTAGGTTGGATATTAGGAAAAAATTCTTCACTGAAATGGTAGTCAAGCGTTGGAACAGGCTGCCCAGGGAGGTGGTGGAATCACCATCCCTAGAAGTGTTTAAAAAACATCTAGATGCGGAGCTTAGGGACATGGTTTAATGGTGGACTTGGCAGTCCTGGCTTAATGGTTGGACTTGGTGATCTTAAAGGTCTTTTCCAACCTAAATGATTCTTTGAGTCTATTCTATGATTCTTAGTCTTTAAGGAACAATATTTTTATTTTTCTGCTGAGGCTGATGCTTCAAGTAGTTTATGCTATTAAACAATGAGGAGCTATACAGCTCAATACTTTACCTTCAGTTCAATTTGTCTGTGTATATTTGCATATGCAGGGGTGTACAACCAGCAGTATTACCACAGTGGTACTAAAAACAGTTGATAAAAGCCTATAAAGTTGTTAATTTTTCACCTACTAAGAATACCTTGCTTTGTGACCTGACAGGCAACAGCAGCAGTAGCAGCAGCATCAGTTGCATCAAGAGATTTCAGTGGTGTAGGGGGATTAGGAGAACTCTTGGAAAGTTCTTCAGAAGCATCAAAGTTGAGCTCAAAGAGTGCTAAAGAAAGAAGAAACAGAAGGAAGAAAAGAAGACAGAAAGAAATGTCTGAAGCAGAGGACAAAGGAGATATTGATAAGTTCCCCAAGTCCGAGTCAGAAGACAGTATTAGGAGGAAAAGTTTCCGCTTCTCCACAGAAGGAAGTCAATTGACATATGAGAAAAGGTTCACATCTCCTCACCAGGTACAGCACTATTTTTTTTATTAAATCATGTACATCTACTCTAATTTGGTTTTGAATGACATTAAAGCAGCTGCACATGTTGGAATTTATGTAAAAGGTGAGTGAAGAAAAAAACCAGTGGTAGTACCATTAAAAGTGTTGAAGTTTGGTATGGTTTGACCCATTCTATTAGAAAAGGGATAAAACCAACATACCAAAGATAATTGTAAATTTAATTAAAACATTTCTGAAAATTAAGATGCATCTGGTAGGTTGGAGAAAGAATCAAAGACTCTTTGATCAGTACTCACATATTTGCATTAATCAACCATAGGTTCTCTGTTCTGCATCAATTTTAAAACTGTACCAATATGTGGGGTTTTTTAGCAGACCACATCATCAAAATACCCTGCATACGAAATTCCACACTATCATTAGTTTCTATTGTTTTCCTTAATTAGCATCTTTAAGTGGCAGATAATGAAAGAAGTAGCTCTAGTAGTTCACAATAAAGACAAACTATGTAGACATCGTCTGGACTTATAAGAATTTAGTCATACTGTTCTTTTTCATTACAAATTCATTATACAAGATGGAGCATCATTGCAATCATAGAAAAAAATATTTAGGAATGACCTCTGGAAACCATTTAGCCCAAACTTCAAAGCTCTACTCCCTTAAATCAAAAGATCTCTTCCATCGCTTAAGGATACCTTTGCCTATTTCAAGTCTACACACAGTTATGGTATTTGTAGAAAAATCACTCAAAATGCATCTCTTCAAAATAATCTTGTTTGCTCTCAGCTAATAGATGACATTTAGCTACCAATACTACCCATGTTTAACTACCAATGTTTATGGCATTTAATGTTCATATCAAGTGTGTTACTTTACAGACTCATATTAAATATGAGATTCAGTGGCAGAAATGCTTCTCACTGAAATAAATGCACTGAGGGGAGGAAAACTTAATTTGAAACAAAACCTCAGTAATTAGTCAAATATAAGGGATGATGCCTAGTCTGAAAAAGATACGTTGCCTGCATATAAATGAAATAAAACTGAGCTGCCACAAGAGTGGAAGGATTACAGGCTGTAGAACTGGTAAAGGGAGAGGTGATTTATCTTGTTAGTCGTGCAGTTAGCTCCCTGGTGAAATAGGTTGGCAGAGCATGAAACGACACAGTCAAATGGTAAGAGGAGATTATCATCATTTGCCCAGTTGGCCCCTGTTGAGGTTTAGTCCTTTGACACAGTATTCCATTGCAGATGAATGGTGCAGCCCACAAGAAAAGCCAAGCTTTCCTTTCAGACCTTACTTTCCAGGAGCATGTAGACGCATAGGTTTCTGCCTCTACATGTGTTAGAATTGCAGCCATTTTGGCTTGTATCTTTTGTCTCAAACCAACAGGGGCTTGCAGAGCAGGCATTACTCCTCCCAGATCACTGAGGGGCCTGATCCAATTAGTTGTGCTCAGAACATGATAACACATATTGGAAAGTTTGGACTACAAACAAAACATAGCAGTCATGGAAACATTCTCTAAAAAAAACCAAGGGCAGTGGTAGTAGTCAGATGCAACCTAGTGAGTGTGTGGTTTCTTGAAGGACTGTAGATTGGCCAAATACATTTACAAATATATGTACAAAGGGTGTAGTACCACTTGGTCAGAATTCATTGTTATGCTCTATAGCAGCTAAAGCTTTTTTTTTAGATAAAATTATCTTTCAGCATAAACAAAACAACACTTTTTCTCCATCCAAATTTACATAAATGGGTTAGCAAAATCATTTGGCTGATATTCTTCAAGTAAATTGGCCTGAGGCTGACAGCCAGCATAGAAAATTTCAGCCCAAATTATTAAAATTTGGTATAGTTGTAAAAGCAGAAAAAATACATCTCATAACAATAAAAACACCTTCCAGCCTTTATAACAGGCAGTACTGCCAGTTCAGAGCACACATTATGTCTGTGTATGTATAAATCTGAGTATGAATATACAGAGTTACATACGGATTGATATATGCACATATTGAGTGTTTGGTTTTCACAGTATTAATATAGGCTTATATATTACAGTGCAGTTTTCACGTTCACTTTAATTATCGTGGGATAAAACCCACTGCTATTGCAAGTGAGCATTTTCCACCTGCAAAACAAGTGAAAAATTGAGAGTCATCTTGAACCAGGTTTTTTATGTTCCAAGATGAGAAGATCTGTACAAATGCAGAATTGAAGAAAGCTTAACACAAGGTTTCTTTTTTTCTGCAATAAGTACTCATTTTATTTATTCATGAATGCTGTTAATAAAATATGTAGCAAGGGAGAAGAACATTCCATTAACCAGCTTCTACTGTAATTAAAAGATGAATTACCAACAACCACTAATTTATTTTTCTCATTTGTAAGAGGATATCTTTAGATAACTCTGTGTCTCATGAATGGCTGCTTTAAGCTGCCTGATGGCCAAGTGGTACCTTCTGGTAGGTGTGCAGCCTGCTCTAGCCTCCACAGTGCTATATGCACAAGTATGCTATTAGTCATGTTCATACTGTACGTCCAGAGTTTCCCCAAGCCATTGCCTCTGTCTTTTAGTTTTAGAGTACTGCATATATTGTTCCCACTATTGAGCTTATTGTGAAGAAGGCAGACAAGTTGTTCACATCAGCTTAGATGGAATTTAATGCCAACCTTAAGACCACTTCTGCCTCTAGCAAATAGAATAGAAAACAATGATCAGTGACCATTACCTGGGTCCATAGGAACCCAGGGGATAAAGAAGGGAAGAAAAGTAAAAGATTTTAACTCTGTTCTCTAATAGAAGGAATAAAAGACAAATACCTGCAAAACCTTGATAGTGATGTTGACAACTGTGTCCAGCAGTCATGGGTCTAAACAAATTCAGCCTGCCACCTTTGTTCAAAAATGTTCTGCACAACTTTTCCTCAGTCCTGATACATTACATTAAAAAGAATTTTTCCCCTCTACTTCAGGTCCCCTAATGAGCACATTCCCCTGATACTGATAGTATTGAAGAAAAAAGTGGCTACCCTTCCTCCAGCACTGTAACTATTCATTGAAAAGCCAAGAACTTCAAACCTCAGTTCTAATGCTGTTTTGATTTGTATCAATTCTTTTACAGTCTTTGCTAAGCATTCGTGGTTCCCTGTTCTCACCAAGGCGCAACAGCAAAACAAGCATTTTCAGTTTCAGAGGTCATGCAAAGGATATAGGATCTGAAAATGACTTTGCTGATGATGAGCACAGCACTCTTGAAGACAATGAGAGCAGAAGAGATTCTCTTTTTGTTCCAAATCGACATGGGGAACGGCGCAACAGTAATATTAGTCAGGCAAGTGTGTCATCTAGAATGGTACCAGCTGTTCCAGTAAATGGGAAGATGCACAGCACTGTGGATTGCAATGGAGTTGTTTCTTTGGTTGGAGGACCTTCAACTCTAACTTCACCTACTGGTCAGCTTATACCAGAGGTAATTATAAGTAAACAGTTTCGTTCAGGCATGGAATTTTTTCTTATTGTTCACCTCTGCATGTCTTATAATTTCTTAGAGCTGTGAGAAATAACTTCCAATACTTTCTAAATAACAGAACATAAGGGGAAAAAAGTCCTTAACCTGGTATGTCTGAGCCTCAGCAAAGTATTATATTCTCCTTGACTATAGCAAGGGATCCACACATAGAAAGAAAAAAGCATAAATTGAATTTAACAATTTGTATACAGTTTCACCTGATCAACAAAGGTAGACATTTGATATGTAACTTGCAAATACATACAGGAAACCACTTGCAAAATTAAGCAGAATGCAGTTACTAATCCCATGATAGTTAATTGAAATAGCCCTTACAGAATTTATGTTGAAGATGCTTTTCTTATCACTTACTTGAGGAAAGTATGTAAAAATCCTCTGTACCTTTGTAATTACTTTGTATTTCAGTCTGTTTCATATTTTTTCATACATAGTATTTTAATATATATTCAGTATGGTATTTTGGTGGCTATAATAGCATTGTATTTAACCTGAAAATATTTTGATAAGTATTGAGATTTCATTACTACTGTTATACATTTATTTTTATTTTTGTTTCTCTCCTATCTTGATATAGACCTTCATACCAGAAATTCAACCAGATTACCTCAGAGGTTTTGTGTTTATAGTTCTATTTCAGAAATACATTCACTTGAAATTAGCCATTTAACTCAAGAGCTTTCTTTAAAGAAACAGTACTAGTGAATGCTCAGAAATGGTTTTTCATCTTCACACTCAGATGACTTTGAAATCCCTTATGAGTTCTGCATGCGTTTTTGTTCTTTTTCTGGATACGGAGAGAATAATGAGAAAAAAAGTGAGTGGTTTCCATGAATCACAGAATCAGAAAACCAGAAACCAAGATTTAGGAACTTCTTAATCCACTCCTGTGTTAAATCCCCAGGCCACACTCCAGAAGAAAAGAAGAGCAGCTACCAGGACACCTACACGCTACAGAGTAGTGACACATTAGGCACATTTAAATCAGAGCCGGGTAATAATGCTTAGCAAAGGCGATTAGAAGCCATACAGAACAGAGAAGGCTTGCACGTTCACTGCAAGAATATATCACAAATTCAGTATGAGCTTTTCAGTAATAATTAGGTAGAAGAAATACTAAATAAGGTGATTTTTTTCTCATATAAAATTTTCCAACCACACTTATCACGTTAGGAATGTAGTATATAGAATTAGAGATATAATCAATTCCTACAATTATAGTCATGTTTCTTGTATCAGAGTTACTTTCTTAAATAGTAGTTCACTTTCTGTACTCGCTTTAATTATTTAACATGATTAGCTGCTGGAAATTAAAGTGACAAGTTTCAACTTTGATCATTTTTTCTTGAAAGAATAATAATAGTCAGTAGCAAAGAGATACCTAGCAAAACTTTTGTTCACTCATTGGTCCCACATTGCCTTGGTATTATGTCCCCCACTTGATTATTTGTAGCACTGTACAAAATTCCCACTGAATTTCTCAAATTCCTACAGGAACAGAAACCTTCAGTTTGTAAGAGAAGTCTAGGATGCTGCA
Organism: Falco peregrinus; assembly: GCF_023634155.1. NCBI lineage: Eukaryota > Metazoa > Chordata > Aves > Falconiformes > Falconidae > Falco > Falco peregrinus. Next base: position 23,476,848 of record NC_073728.1, read on the forward strand.
CAAAGATGATTTTGATTATCAGTACAGTATTATACAGTAAATATTATTAATTGGCTGTTGAAAGTTGGTTTAATTCCCCAGTATTTCATTTACAGGGCACCGCTACAGAAACAGAAATAAGAAAAAGAAGACTGAGTTCTTATCAAATTTCCATGGAAATGCTGGAAGATTCTGCTGCCAGACAAAGAGCAATGAGTATAGTCAGCATACTTACAAATACAATGGAAGGTATTTGATGCATTTTATCTGACAGGCAGTTCAGTGAATTTCTGTTAACTACATGTGCAGCACAATTATGTACATAATTACCTTTGTACGTGTAAAACTGGACGTGTGAAATCTCTGAACATCAGGTACAAAAGGCTTTTGAGAATTTCTAAGATCATTTACTAACTAGCATTTCTAAATGCTTAGTCATTTAATTTTCATGACACTTTCCATAATATTACTCTACTGAGTGGACTAACAACGACAAAATAATCATAGCTAGGGGACTGCCAGAGCCCCAAACAGAAAGTACAAGGATTTCTTCATATAAAACATTAACAGGATCAATTAAGACACACAGGAATTGCTATGAACGGCAGTGATGTGCTAGAACAGTCATTGCCTTAAGGCATAAAATCCAAGGATAGACAATAGGAATTTGGAATGAAAAGAAATAGTTTTAAAGAAAACAAGCAACTGTAATCAACCCATGGCAACGTGCATGAACTGCCTTCCTTAAGCATTTCTTAAACCTTCTTAGGTAAGTATATCAAAGATAAAAAGATACTATATTTACTATATGAGAAAGCATACATTGTTGGAAATGTTTTGCTTATTTAATGAAAACTGAGTACACTCACACTACATACATATGCCATTAAAATACTTTTATAAGCTTAAAGGATCTATCTGCTGGATACTGGCACAGTGTGACAGCTGCCTGGTGGATGTCCGACAACACATGTTCTAAAAGGGCAAGAAATTACCAAGAAAATTTACAGTGTTCTTAGGATTACTTTGTCAGAATTAAAATATAGTTGAAGTCCTTTGCTCTCAGAGAAACAAATAGACCCCAAACTAATAGTCAGGAATATAAGGCTTATATCACCTATTTTCTTCTAAAAGTATTTGCAAGCCATTCTCACAAACACGTGAAGTGTGAACCGTTGGTACCTCTTGATTCTTGTTGTGTGCGGTTCTTAGATCTCCTCCCAGGTAGAGAGGATATCTCCTTAGAGGGTAATGGCTTTAAGCTGAAAGAGGGTAGATTTAGATTAGACATTAGGAAGAAATTCTTTAATGTGGACGTGTTGAGACACTGGAACAGGTTGCCCAGGGAAGTTGTGGATGCCCCATCCCTGGAAGTGTTCAAGGCCAGGTGGAGTGGGACTTCGAGTAACCTGGTCTAGTGGAAGGTGTCCCAGCCCATGGCAGGGTGGTGGAACTAGGTGATCTTTAAGGTGCCTTCCAAACCAAACTATTCTATGATTCTATGATTCTCTTCCTCCAGTTGAATAGTTTGTCCTTCCATTCTTCTGGCCAGAAGAAACAGGTCAATGTAACTATATCCTGATAGTCACCTCCTACCCACATCTGGTTTCCATTATTCCAGAAGTTGCTAAGTGCAAGCAATGGAATCTTCTGTGCCAACTCAGTGTCCAGTGTGAGTGGTCACTTTTGTTCAAGGCCAGTCCCATCCCACATCTCAGCATCCTGAGTTACATGTTCAGAAATGTGATTATTCCACCCAATCCATATATTCCTTTGGAAGCACTGCCTTTGTTATGAGGACTTTCACTACTTACAACACCCTTTTCTGCCTGGAGGCTACAGTCTGATTTAATGGAAGAGCTTGTTAGTTTCAATGAGTTTGAGGCCTCTGGCAACAGCTTTTAATTTCCTGCAATTCCACCCATACAGGACAATATTAGAGGCAAAAATCAATTCACTGGGCCTCAAAGTGTAGAGTTTAGCACTAAATCCTTATTAACAAATACAGTAAAACAGCATGTTTGCTATTTTAGCAAAATCACCCATAAGAGTCATGATGATGGAGACCTTGTGCTGTAAGGGATGTCTGAAAACTGGCAAATTGCAGATTTGGGTTGATGCCACTATGCAGAAATTTAATTGAAACTGTTGTGGCCATTTCTTACATATTTTGTAGTCTAAGTATTTCTCACTTAAACAAATATCTATCTTCTTTCTGGGCTGTCCTTAAACGTCCCATCACATTGACATTCATCCTTGCTATTATTAATTCAAAATTTACTTATTCTGTGATTTTGGAAATATCGACAGTGAAATGGAAGAAAAAATAGTTTGTAAAGATTCTAATTGAGAGCAGAGCTGTTCTGCTAATACTAACATGCTCTTCTCTTCCTCAATTGATAGATGCTGCAACTGTACAAGAATTTTCAAAGTCAAATGAAATTTTAAAATAAGAAAACAGGCATTCTGTATGTTAAAAGTATTGATTCAAATAAGCAATGATAAGTATGCACACTGAGTCATTTATCTGTTATGATATTGTAGTGGTTTAATGTAGTAGCAAATATAATACTTCTAGTAGCTCAAATCAAAATATGTACTCATGTTATATACTTAACAAAAAAAATTATATATATTTATATATAGCTCACTGATGATGGAGTCATGTTAACTTTTAATATCCAAAATTAAGACATCTGCTGTAAGTCAGTCAACTAACCTAAGCTAAATGTCTAGACTCTCCCTACTGTCATGGGAAAGTGACAACCACATTTTGCTGTTTAGATAGATGTCTGAGATGATTCACCCTTTAGAGACAACTTCACTGTCCACTGGTTTTAGAGGAGCTTAAATAAACTAGAAGTTTAAGATGGCTAAACATAGGTGAGGGATATCCCGTGTCAGCATGAGCTGTTTATTTGAATGATTTAATCTTTTTACATATGTTAAACAAAACTTCCAATAGATATAATTGGAATAGTCATTATTTGTTAATTTTGTTCTATTTTTTTTTTTCCAGAACTTGAAGAATCCAGACAGAAATGCCCACCATGCTGGTACAGATTTGCAAATACTTTCTTGATCTGGGATTGCTGGAGTCCATGGTTAAAAGTAAAACATGTCGTCAATTTAGTTGTGATGGATCCATTTGTTGATCTTGCTATAACTATTTGCATTGTTTTAAACACCTTGTTTATGGCCATGGAACACTACCCAATGACAGAACAGTTTAGCAGTGTCCTTTCTGTAGGGAACCTGGTAAGTGGTTTGTCATGCAGTACTTGGGGTAAAAATACCTGTTTCTAAAAGAAAAAGTGCATAAATGCTTTACATTGGTTTTAAATTTATTCCATTTTGTTTTTTATAATCAGCTTAAAAACTGTATATATGATTTTCATAGATAAAGCGATTTTTACTGGAGCCTTTAACTTTCATGAATTATATTGTAACCACTATAATGAAATAACTGAATATGTGTGGAAGTACAGTCTTCACTGGATTGTCGTATTTCTTGAAGTCTGCCTTGGGGGTTTTCTGTAAAATATTAAGGTAGATTATCTAATTTTAGCCATAGTACTGATATTCTAGCACAGAAAATATTTTTTTTCTGCAGGAAATTGATGAAATATTCAGATGTCAGAATTTCTCTCTGTATTTTTTTAAACTACACTACAGTGAAAGTACATCTCCAAGAAAGATATATTTCTTGTTAGCAGTAAGTCCTTGCCACTTTAGGTAACTTGATCCAGAGATTTAGGGTTACATGTAATTACTTTTCTGAACAGCTATCTAAATGTGGCATAACACTTAAATGTTCTTGTCTGTTTCTCTCAATTTGCTTCTAATGCTCAGGAAGCAGAGGACTGACCCTTGCAAGTGTTTGTTTCAGAAGAATATTTGTACATTTTTAATTTTTTACCGGGTCACATAACTACCAGTAGTTTACACAGGAGATGTATGGATTGACTCACACAGCATGCAGTCCTGAAAATCAGAACCAACCAAATGTTCTAAACTAATAATTCAGAAAGATTAGTTTTGAAAATTATGCTAATATTTAAATGGAGCAGTAACAGATTCCTTAGTCCAAGTATGTTTTAAAGTCTAAATATTTTCTTTATATGTACTGGTAATACATCCTTCTATGACTTTTTTAAAAAATAGAACTAAAATTGAGCTTATTACCTATGTGTTCTTGTGTGCATTAGTTTATTTTCTCCTGGACAAAGATCTGATTGCTGGCATATTCTTATATTCATCACAGATTACAGAATATTGTCTTTTAAAATGTTGTTCTGTCATATTATTAGAACTATTTCTCTCAAACAATTTATACTTACAAGGTCTTTTGCCTTTTCACATCTCATATTTTTATGGGTTTTTTTTATTCTAAGCTAGCAACAGTCATATTTTTAACTATCTTCGTAACAATCCAGTATCCTTAATTAGGACTATATATATCTGCAGTGAATACTAGTCCTGCTGGTTTCAATTAAATTCTCTGTTTCTCACTGTATTAATCTATTAACCTTAATTTTGTGATTTCTATTCAAAATATGTTAATTTACGCTTTGCTTGTGACATCATGGTCTGTTTGAGGATAAATTAAATATGACAAATATGACTCTGTCCTTTCTGTAGCATTTTAACAAGAAGGAAGAAATAGTTCTAAAATGCAATGATTCATTTTCATAGTACTAAAATTCATTCAGTACTTAAAAGTCTTACCTAATTACAAGAAAACTTGAGTTTACTTCTGTTAAAATGTATTTTTATGTATTTGAGGATGAAGTTATGCTCAAGAGAAGTATTTTGAGGATGGAATGGATTATTTTGTGAACAACATATTTCAAATTGAAATGTTTCTCATTGGTTTTTTTTCAATTATTTTGACAAGTATGACAGTTTTGTCAAGTATAATCTTCGTTGTGTTCTGTATACCACAGATAGCAATACCTGTTACATTCTTCTGATTATTTCATAGAATCATAGAATGGTTTGGGTTGAAAGGGACCTTAAAGATCATCTAGCTCCAACCCCCTGCCATGGACAGGGACACCTTCCACTAGACCAGGTTACTCAAGCCCCATCCAGTCTGGCCTTGAACACTTCCAGGGATGGGGCATCCACAGCTTCTCTGGGCAACCGGCTCCAGTGCCTCACATTAAAGAATTTCTTCCTAATATCTGTTCTAAATTTACCTCTTTAGTTTAAAACCATTACCCCTTGTCCTGTTGTTACAGGCCCTACTAAAAAGTCTGTCCCTGTCTTTCATATAAGTCCCCTTTAAGTATCAAAAGGCCACTAAAAGTTCTCCCCATAGCCTTCTCTTCTCCAAGCTGAACAACTCCCTCAGCCTGAAATATCAATTTATTTGTATAGTGTTTATTGCTATATTTCTGGTTTCTCAAAATAAAACACTTAAAAAAAATACTAATATTTACACTTGGACAATGGTGAGTATTTCCACAGCATTATATCTACTTCCTAACTTCTTAAATTAAAAGGTAATAATGAGTTTAGTTAGTGTTACATAAATATGTCTGCTTTGCTTCCATAAAACTTAACTGTAGGAGGACTGAGAACAAGCTGGGTAAAGAGCTATCACAAGGCAGAGTAGTATACTGTAGTAGACTTCTGGATCATCTAGGATACCTTTTGCATGTTGTGCAGATTATTCAAAAGATTTTAGTGGCTTTGCACTATGCTTCAAAGCTTCTTTATTATGCTGCCACAAACCACTGATCACTACCCATTGCAAAAGCATTAGGTTAAATTCTGGACTTTAAAACACTTAAGAGGCATTGGTAATTTCATATTTGGGACTTCTAGATATTTCAAAGAACATTATCACTATGAAGTTCTTTTTCCCAAAAGGAAATAACTATCACACAGAATAGTAACTGTGCATGAAACCTCTATATCCTTACAAAAAGCCCAGTCTAAGAAACTCCAACTTCCCCTGTCTATTCCACCCATACATTTCAACTCTGACCTAAAAGACAGAACTTAGAAAGTCTGTCCTTAAAGAGTCTGACTTTAGAGAGTTTTTTTCTAACACTTGTGTTTACACTGCAAGCAAGAAAAAAAATGCTGTCAAGTCTTCTTTTGCTGTACTGGAACTATACTCTAGAAACAGGACTGAAAGCACTGAATCATATCACATCATCTGCTGGATGGATAGTTCAGCACATATCAGTCAAATAAAAACCGGAGCTGAACTGCTGAATGGTGAATAGCTTTTTATCAATCGTCTGCCTTCCTGTATCTGTCCTGATTTAGGGTTTTTTTAATTATCAGTTTTTAGCCTTTAGAAATACTTAGATGCCATTTCAAGATAGTAATCAGCTTTTTTTTATAGTAACAGGTATAAGTAACAAGTATGAGAACTCCAACTGGCTTAGAAAAATTTACTGAGGTATATAAATTTCTCATAACAACTCAACTAATTAATTACATTTTGTTTTAGGTATTCACTGGGATATTCACAGCAGAAATGGTACTAAAGATAATTGCCATGGACCCTTATTATTATTTCCAAGAAGGCTGGAATATTTTTGATGGTATTATCGTTAGCCTTAGTTTAATGGAACTTGGTCTCGCAAATGTTGAAGGACTATCTGTTCTTCGGTCATTCAGATTGGTAAATACCTTGATAATTAAACATTTGCATGCATTTTGTCTCAAAAAAAAAAAAAAGTAATATCTGTACTAATTACTAGTGCCTAAAGGATGTATTATATACTTAAATGGCTCACACGTTTTTCATATATGTCTAATTTGAAAGCTATATTTGATAAGTACAAGTTTAAGGTATTTGACAGTTGATATCCTTTGATATCTTTTGATATCAAATTACCCTATTGATATCCTATCCTACTGATATCCTTTGCCAGCATAAAACTGCTACCTTTTAAGAATTTTGTAAATCTTCATTATAGTGATTTCATTAAGGTTTATCAATGCTGAATAGCTGTAAAAACATATTGCCACCAGCGTAAAGAATCTTAACATTTTTATTCTTTGTATTGTGAATATTATTTTGTGTTACTTATAAAGCCCCTACGTAGGTCCTTTCTTCACAACATTTATTTTAATGACCATGGAGAATAAACATTTAGTAACTCTATTACTCATAACAAAGAGTCATAACAATCTGACTTTAGGATATCACATAAAATGAAATATTATTGAGCTTCTACTAGAAATGTCTTTTTTATAGCAATTAGTGTAGTGTACAAACTAAGTTCTAGGTACGTTTACTACAGACACAAGATTCCTGATTTAAAAGTCTGTATTACTAATAGTTATCACATTACTTGAAAACCTAGGTTATTTCCTAATATATAGAGCAGGAAGTAGTGACTTGGTTTATTATCACCAGTTGCAATGGTATCCAACTTCATATACCATGGTTTGGTTACTGAATATTATATTTAAGTTAGTGTTTATGATTTGAATAGACATGACAATATCAGCATCAAATTGTTGCTTCAAAAATTGTTGTCAAACTAAAATTGGAAGACCTAGTGTGGTGCTGAGGGAAATGTGGAACCAAGCCAGCAAAGAGGGTGTAGTGAAGGTGATGGAAAGAGTATGAACTTCCAAGATGTTGTTAAGAATTGTTCAGTAATCATCTGTAAGTAGATGTTTAAATAATATTAATAATACTAAAAATAATAAATTCAAATGTGGTACAAACATAAATTATGGTTTTTTTTTCTATGGCATCACTAAGATGAAATGCTGAACACTGCAGTTTAGGCAAATACTCCATGCTGCCTAGTTTCCATTAAAATAATATGTTCCTACTGAAGAAAAAATTAATCTACAGAAACTGATATTCTCTGCTAAACAACTTTGACCTAGCTTCTGTTTCATAGCTAATACCAATGATACCTCTGCATTTCTGTTTTTCAGCTTCGAGTTTTTAAGTTAGCAAAATCTTGGCCAACCCTAAATATGCTGATTAAGATTATTGGCAACTCAGTGGGGGCTCTGGGGAATCTGACCCTGGTGCTGGCCATCATTGTGTTCATTTTCGCTGTGGTTGGGATGCAGCTCTTTGGGAAAAGCTACAAGGAATGTGTCTGCAAGATCTCCAGTGACTGTGTGCTTCCACGCTGGCACATGCATGACTTTTTCCACTCTTTCTTGATTGTATTTCGAGTGCTGTGTGGAGAATGGATAGAAACGATGTGGGACTGCATGGAGGTCGCAGGCCAAACCATGTGCCTTATTGTTTTCATGCTGGTCATGGTGATTGGAAACCTTGTGGTACGTGATGAACATTTCTGAACATTAACTCTGATGTAAAATGTACATAACTTACAGCTAGACAATGAGAATGTTTGTCATGCTTCTATTTAGAATTAAAAAATAAATCTGGATGTGCTAGGTTTTGGGTAGAAACATGATGATTCTCTTCTCCCTTTTTTCACTCATTTCCATACACTGAAGTACTCACTATGGGTCCAGGAATTTAGGAATACACCAAAAACTCAAATCAAACACCCTATCATGGGAGTGCTGCAGCAAATTTAGAGGTGCTGTTTAAATCAAAATGTCTTCCTAACTAGTCTTGAAATAAAGCTTATACTGCACCAGCTTCTGGGCAGCTGCATCTTTGGAGAAAAATCTAATGGACTTTTTTATACCCTTACAGCTAATTCCAACACTAATACTTCTGACTTAATAAAAATAAAGCATAATGTAGCTGTTCTTATATAAAATATCTTGAATTTATGTACCGAAATTTTGGCCTCTTTAGATGAAAAAAAAAAAAAAAAGAGTACAGACTGATTGGATGTCCATTCTAAAAATGTGTTTGAAAACTTCTAACTAGCAAAATTATAGAAGTAGAAGAAACCCTTATAAAAAAAATCTAAATCAAGCTGACAAGTTAAAATGCCAAAGGTTCAACTGATAAATATTGGATCGGGGAGAATTTAGGATTGTACTTAGAATGCACTATTTATATGTTTTCTGAGTTTCTTTTACTGTTAATCTATGCAGTTTGTTCTGATATGCACATAAAACTGTATTTCATTACCTGTCAAAATTCTCTTTAGTGATATATTTTAACATGATTTAAATTTTTATAAAATAGAATTCAAAATGTTTGTATTCTAGTTGTTTACATTACCATGCAATCTTGAAATTACATTCCGCACAAATGTGCAGAGCGCCAGAAAGCTAATTATGATCAGTAATCTGCTCTACTGTTTTTTTAGAATCATAGAATTGTTTAGGTTCAAAAGACCTTAAGATTGTTGAGTCCAACCCTTAACCTAGCACTGCCAAGTCCATCACTTCTTATATGCATTTATTTACTATATAGCTGTATTCTCTCATCTTTTAGGTGTTGAACCTATTTCTGGCCTTGCTGCTGAGCTCATTTAGTTCAGACAACCTTGCTGCTACTGATGATGATAATGAAATGAACAATCTCCAGATTGCTGTGGCAAGGATTCAGAAGGGAATAGATTATGTTAAAAAAAAAATACAGGAGTTCATCCAAAAAGCCTTTGTTAGAAAGCAGAAAGCTTTAGAGGAAATCAAAGCACTTGAAGAGCTAAACAAGAAAGACAGCTGCATTTCCAATCATACTGCTGTTGAAATAAGCAAAGATCTGAATTATCTTAAAGATGGGAACGGAACCACCAGTGGTGTAGGCACAGGAAGCAGTGTGGAAAAATATGTAATCGATGAAAATGATTACATGTCATTTATAAACAACCCAGGCCTCACTGTGACAGTGCCAATTGCAGTTGGAGAATCAGATTTTGAAAATCTAAATACAGAAGAATTTAGCAGCGAATCTGATATGGAAGAAGGCAAACAGGTAGGATTTTTTGTATCTTAATAATTGTAGTCATGCATTTACATATTTCTTAATTACTTAGAATTGTTTTAAAACGTGTATCTCATGTAAATATGTTTTATATTTTAGTATTTTATGTAATTATAATTCAAGAAAAAAATTACCCTATGTGATGGTATACTACAGGGTCTTTAGAGTTTACATTTTTAATCCCCTGTTTACTAGCATTTGGAAGGTGTATCATTTTAAATATGATTATTTCTTTCACAATTTTGTCAGGTTTTAGGACTAGCACACATTTCATAAAGCATTCTTTCTGCAGTATCTGTAATGCAATCAGGATTTATGGGATAAGAGTATTGTAGAAGGCCAAGAAACAATCAAGAGTGTACAGCTTTGCATACCAAATCAAATATAAGCAGAGAAAAAATATTTTTTTCTATATTTAGGGTAGTTCTAAAAATGAACACTGATACATTGTAAATCAGTGATGTATTCTGGATTATCTAGAAAGTTTTCTGGGTAATATTTTACAGATTTTGTGTTCAAAGACTATGGCTGGCTGAAGTAATCCAGATACTAATTAATGTCATGGTAAAGCAGTATCTCAAGTTATCCTGGAGAGCAGAACAACCTTGTAATACATATGCATGTGGAAACAGTTTACTTGAAAGCCTTATTCTATTATTATTGCACAAAGAGGTAAAAGTTGATCTAAGAACCAGAAGCCATGTACTCCAAAATATAAGTGACTCCAATACCAGAAGTGATCATGAATAGGTGATAACGGTATTCAAGAAAAACTTTGTATGTTGGAATAATGATCAATGACAAGCCAATAAATGTATTAGCACAATAAAATTTTATTTGGTGCCATTAGAAATGTAGGAACTGTGAGGTTTAAGGGATCAGGACCCATGGATAAATATGTTTTCAATTAGATTAGAAGCTACGATGTTGTGTGATAACTCATTAATATAAAAGGGTTTGTTTACCATAAAGCAAGCTCTTTTATAAAGGAGTCCTACATTCATGACTGTATCATAGCTGTTTAGCTGCCATATTTACAAATATGCTATACTCCTCAGCAATACCAAACTATATTGCATAACATTAATGGATAGCCATGATTCAGTTTATCATAGAATAGGGTTTTTTTGCTAAAGAACATAAAGGAACATAGTGTGTGTTTGTTTGCAGCTGCAAAGATGGTTACTCTGCATAACAATTCTGAGATTAAAAGCAAGATATTCTATCTGAGTTGCTCAGTTATGAGGCAGACATTTTCAGTGCAAGTATATGATAGTATAGGAGTAGTGCTTATCCATGACAGTTTAAGAATACAGGAAGTATAAAGTGATACCATTTATGAGAACAACTAGTATAAAAATAAAAGCTGTCAGAGTGAGTCTGGGCCTGAGAGTAAGCTGATCTAATAAAAGTTAATTGCCTTCCACTATGAACCTTTAGCAAAGTCTTCTAAGTCTTCTCATATATTCTGATGTCCTTTAAAATGACATTTTATTATAAATTTGCTGCTTTCCTTGTGGTTAGTTTTGATAAATACAGTGATGATTGCCTTCCTAGTAACTCCATCTTATGAAGTTACATGCTCAAAAACTTTCCAAATATGTTACTTTTTAAAAAGCTTGTAATATGCATTAGGAAGCTGGGAGGTTTATAAAGCTGTGCAGATGCTAAATGTGGTTACATGACATATCAGCTTCAGCAGCAGATCTGGCTTGGGAAGTTCCCGTCCACACCTGGCTCTTGATCCCCTGGCAGCCTCCTTTACCACTTTCTCCGCTACGGTGTTTGTGGGTCTGTACTACAAGGCATGTCACTGGAGCAGTGTTAGTTAAATATCATCCCATAGGTATTATTTGTTTATTTCTTCTTTAAGATAGATTGAATCATTCAGTTTACAGTGTACTGCCATGTGTTCTATCAGAACAGCTGAGGACAAAACAAAATGCAATGCAAAGGCAGAAACTCCTCTGTTTTCAAGTGAATATATGATGTAAGTACACCTCAAGAAAATGGAGTAAATGCCTTTGTTATGCTGAGTTCAGAATGATACAAATTTCAAGGTGACTTTCATAAGTCAATTGCTCTGTTCATTCCCATCTTTGGTCCGGGCATCATGCTTTTTTGTTCTAAGGCCATCCTGAAATTTCATGACTGTAATAAATCAAAAGGGATTTTGCATTTTTTTTTTATGGACTTCAGATGTATCCGTATATCTTCAGGAAGAAACCAAATCCAAAACTCTGTAAAAACAATTTGGAAGTGAAAATTTCAGGTGACTGTGGGAAACCTGCCAGTAAGTGATGGATGGTGTTTATATTAAGAACTTGTGAAGAAATTTTCAATGGGGATAGGATAAATTTAGGATTTCTGTGGAGCCTCAAGATTTCCACAGAATGTAATAATCATTACTATCGTGAAACTGGAGCATTAGTGCTTCCCTCAAGTTCTGCTCACACACAAATGTTTAGCATTTAACTGTTTGATATGTGTTTGTACAGTGCAAGTGTGCATATTGTGAAAGGTATTTAATAAGACAGGAATTTCTTACCAGTGTCCTGAAAATTGTGAATTCTATATTAATTGCACTTTCTGTTCTGGATTCCTTATTCCATTCCTTCTGGATGATTTTTAGGGAAAGGATAAAGTACTTTTTTTTATTGTGTGTATAAAAGTCCATCTGCTTTGGTAATACATGAACAGATACTCTGGCATGTGACAGGAATTTTTGAAGATTCCCAATCTTCTCCTACCAAGTCAACAGTACTGTTGAATCTTTTGCTGCCTTCTGATTGTCTTTTGAGGAAGATAAAGAGTATATTGGTGCAGTGTTTAAATTACCTCTCTAGACCGGTACACCATCATTTGCTTTATTTTGCCTCTCAAGGAATACCACTGAGACAGCATTCCTGCTAGGAGAAGGCCTGGTCTGCAAAAGGAGGGGTAAGACATGGGGCAGAACTTTCCTTGCCTTAACTGTGGCAGTACTTAGCACTTAAAATACCCTCAGAAGGTATCCTCTTTATTAACTTCTTATTTAACAACAGAGCTGTGAGAAGCTAGATATGCACAGGAACTGTAAAATGAACCATTTTTTTTCTGGTGTCTTACTGACTGTCACTGATGTTAAGAGAGTGGTTATTTAAAGTCTGTCAGCAATAAATTTCATGCTAGAAGTGGGGCAGGAACTCTGTCCCCCTGAGAAATATGCCAAGAGCAGGTCATTACCATAGAAATTGTAACTGCAAATAACTCTAGCCAGCAAGTGTCTTTCTGAAGGCTGGTTCCTTTCTTTTTTTTTCTTTCTTTTTTTTTTTCTTTCATAAAAAAACTTTCTAATTAATTTGCTAGTTAATAACTTCCCAAATCTGCCAGCATCAGTGCTGGAACCTGGTTGCACGTTCCAGACCTAAACAACATCTTTCTAACACATGTCGCTAGAAATTTGGGAATGTCTCTGTTTGGATGAAAGAAAACAGTAGCATGTATTAGTTTTCAGTTACCCACTTCTTTAGAGTAATAGTTGGCTGAAAGTACCTAAAAAAAGCAAACATTTCCTTGATACTTTGCAAGAATTTTTTTTAATATCTACTAAAGTGGTGCAATACCCCATGAAATAACCATTAGAAATAACAGATTTCTGCTATGAAAATAAGATACTCAAGATAATTTACTTTGAAGATAATAAGAAAATTAGAAGTAACTAAAGGGGATAATTTAGTGGTTTTTAGTTAGCATTGTGGATGCTGTTTTTGTTACAAAATATGCCTGCTAATCAGTGAAATGAATAGACTATGTTAATCTTTCCAAATACAAGACTCGTAACTATTGTATTTCTGTAGCACTTAACAACTGTTCATTACATCTGAATCACAACTTCATGAATAAAGTTTTGGATTTCAACATGGAAAAGTAATTCCAAAGATACTCATCAGTTACAGAAAGCTTATTTCACAACTGAAGAAATACATATACCTACAGGCCTCTATTGTTCAGAATTTCAAAAGCCTTTCTATCTACATTTTATGTACAGTAAGTGCAAATTCAGATTGGAGAAGTAAAGCTGCTCAATTAAATTCTGAAATCAAACCGGATGGTTTTAATAAAATTAAAATTATCCTTCATATTCTAATCCACTGAATTTTCAAAACAATAAGTTCATTTTTCTGACTGGCTTCACTAGTGCCTTTGTGACTTAAGTGAAGTAAAAAGAAAGGAACACAGTTATTGCATTCCCAAAAGTTAAGCATTGCCATTGTACTTCAATAAATTTCTTAGCTAAAACATACCCAGTAGTGATTTGATCAATTTGTTAGATGATTTTTTATCACATTCCTTTTAAAATATCCAACAGTCAAAATTCTCCTTTTCTAAAACTGACTAGTTCTTGGACAGTGTCTTCAAAAGTTACTGATTCTTTAAGTTATGGACTAGCTGTGGATAATCTAATGAATGAAACCGTATCTCTGGATACACTGATGGGTATCCAGACACTGATTCAATCCCCTTTTGAAACAGAGTGATTATAGATTCAGAAGTATATAGCATACTGAATCTAAACTAGAAACTTACACAATATGATACTTCACCAAATTTAATTTGAACAGAAATGAAGGAGGTTTATTTTCATTGAGATCTATAAGTTCCAGCACCATTATTAGAGGATGAAGGAGACATGGGAAGACGTGCATCTTCAGAGTATTTTGCTTACTGTATGTACATTTTTTGCAAATATAAGAGATAATCCCATCGTCAGTTAAATGAAGACTAGAACATTAAACCAAAACAACCCTTAAGATTTTCATTAATATGCATTAAGTACTATATAAATACTGGAATATTTTCCAAATCCGCTAACCATGTCTTTATTAATTCATTCTGGTTTTATTTATGAATCATAATTTCAGAGTGTGGATTATTAGGTCTAGCTTCTGCGTTTCTTATTTCTCTAAAATAAACTAAAGTTCTGTAGAGAAGTTTGTTGACCATTTCAGGTGGTATGTATTTCCCTTTTTGCCAAATGATCATAAAATATTTAATAATTATGTTTTAATTGTGTTAAAGCCGTGTTTGAATTAGAGATTCCAAAAAGAGGAAAACTAGAGATCCTGTGTCTTGAACTTCACTGCCTACCATTCTTACTTCTCACAGGGGTAAAACCAAGCTGGAGCAATCAAGAATGCAGCTCTGGTGCTTTTTAACCAGGTAGAGCAACGTGTCACCACTTTCACACAGGTTACCTAAGCAAGTTATACATATATATGTATATATATATATAATCACTTTTTAATGGATTTTGACTGGCCTGCATGCTATTCAGCTATGTACCTTCCCTATCCATTGCAAGACAGTAGAAACATGCACAGCTGCTCTCTGCAGAGTCATGGGACTCGCATCACAGCATGGTCAGGTGGGACTGGCAATCCCGACGTACGTTTCTTAACTCTGCTACTGATTTTTCTGGGTATTTTAATACAGTCTTCAGCAGTAACTGCATGCTCTACAGGTTTTGAAGTATGGATCATAAAAGTACTGGAATGTTATACATTAAAGAGGCCAAAGAAAAAGGGAGCATGCATAGTTTTTACAAAATAAAAACAACCCTTTTTGATTCAGCCCTTATAAATGTAAATATTTAATGAAATGTTTTAAGTGATTTATGTGATGATTACTGCCACAACTTCAGCTTCTTAATGAATAACATTTAAACTATTGTAGTAGCTAATCGTATAAAAATTACACTGTTATACCATTAAATCTACAATGCACTGTAATTCAAATATTCAGGGTGCTACAAACTACATTCTGTATTCATTTGGGCAGTGCATATCTTGAGTTTTATAAACTGTAAGCAGAGCAAACAGTTTCACAACGGCTAAAATTATACCTAGCAAATAACCCGCCCTTAATAAACTCTGAAAGCAAAGCGTTTTACAAATACCCTTTTCTTAAACTTTAAACTCCTTTATAAATAGTGGTACTTTGAAATGTGTTTCATGACAGCAGTCTGTGACTGAGTTGGGGGACTTCACCTGGTGTATGTTAGAAAGACTATGGAGTAGTCAGCACCATTTTTATAAAATTCCTTGTGTATTTACCCCAGGGTTTTTTTCATTATAGGCAAGCCTAATCTCCACTGGTGCATAATTGGCAGAGCCTTCAGGAATAGGGACAATAAATAGTGCACAGCAGCCAAAGTTACATGAAACTAAGGAAGTCAAATTATCCTAGTACAACTAGGCATCAAAATTTTGTTGGGATTGAGATTTCAGCCCTACATCAGGATTCAAAGCTATTTCCTTCAGGCAGAGTCTTACTGGCTTCAAAACGCTAACTAAATAGTTCAGTTTCATTGATTATGCCGTAGTTTGATCTATCTATATTGTAGTATAAATTTCCCAGAGCTGCCAAAAAAAATAATATTGGTGTGTATTGTGAAAATTCTTAGATTTTACTGATTAAATTTTAAACCAAGATATGCTTCAAACATCAAATAAAACTCTTAAGGAAAGAGATTTTAAAGTTTTCTTAATGTTGTATAAAAGTCAAATATCATAACATCTGAGATTTAAAGTCAGTTTAGAATCACTTTGGAATCACTGATCCCCATTATTTTATATTTTGTCACTCAATTACAGTGCAGCTTTCAAGAATCAGAGTATAAAACCACATGGCTGAATTTCTAAAGGCAATTTGTAATGGCTGAATCCCCTTATTTTATTGTCACTTGAATCATGAAGCCATTTGTAAAGCTTAAAATTTTAGTAGCCTGCTCTTGCTCTTATTGAAATCTAGAATAAAATCAAATGAGAGCAAGACCGGGTCTTAAGTGAATGCATTTTCTTGTAAACGGGCACATTAACATGCTGTTGGTCAAAGCTTGTTTTAATGATCCAAGCTGTTGAAAAGAGATGCACTGCTCTGAAAGGACAGTATGGAGGCTGATTATACGTATATTAACCAAGTATTTGGGTTGGTGATGAAGCATTTTTTTATGTTTTATACTATACAATAATATTTATAATACTGTTTTAAAAGAACCATAATCCCATTGAGGTAGGTTTATTTTTTATTTTATTTTTGTTTGTGATTTCCACAGTATTGCTCAGGCTTCTGCTGTAGACAAGCATGTTGTTTTGCTGATTCAGGCCTTGAGAATGCTGCATCATAAGCAATTGCTTTCAAGTGTATCCTTGTAAAGGAAAATGTGATATCACTGAAGATGCAAATACGTATTTACAGGGCATGGCGTGTCCTAGAGGCTAATAATCTCATTTATAAGGTGAAAAGAAGATTGTGTTAATCCATCACGTATCTTGAGTTTCCTATTAGTTTTATTAGTTTTATTGTTAGGAAAGAAATCATTAGTCACCTTATTTAAAATGCAATGGTTCTTTCCTAATTTAGGGTCTTGAAGCAAAAAAGAGTATTATTAACTTAATGAGTTTTTTTTAAATAATTTGTTTAAGATGATTTAAAAAATAATGAAAATGCTTTATGTGAAAAATAATGAGAAGAATTATTGTAGGTTTTGTTTGTACTGATTATAAATTACATTTCTGTCACTGGGTTTTTAGCAGCTATGCTGGCAGGACTATCTGCAACAGAGTTTACATGGGAAGATGCAGATAAAAATTGGTTGCCTTTTAACTGGCATTCATAGATATTAATAATTAATGATAATATGAACCTTTATCTTGCTACTATTAAGCATTAATTGACTTAATGATGATGGATCAGGCCATGAATTAGTTTTAATTTTCCTAACTCAAATGTGGGAGATTATTATTTTCACAATATTTGATTTTTATTTCATGAAGAAACTGCCTATAATTTCAGTAACAGGTTTCGGACTTCTTATTTCTTTGTATTACAGTGATAGGTAATATAGTTAATCTTATTTTCTTTTTAAAAGAGAGCCTTTTGTGTGGATAATAAGGTGGTGTGCTAATTATGCTTAATATAGTGTACGCTAATGTGCAGTTTGGACTGTACATGTAATACAGAAAGCAAAGCTTAAAATATTCTCACGATGTGAGGTACACAGTATTTTATTTCAGATTTACTGATCTACATGACCAGTAATAAGAGTATTCCATTTAGAGGCAATATGTCTGTAATTATTTTACATATATAAATTTTGGAAATCATAGAGGAAGTGCAGTATGAAAAAGGGAACATGATATTTTAACATGTTTGCTAAGCAAAAATTAACCACTGAAAATATCCAAATCTCAAATAGTTTCACATTTGTCAGCGTAATTTTCCATGTAGGGCAGGTCATAATATTTAAAAAGGGAAAGACTGGTTTTCAAACTCATACCTGTGTGGTTTTCAGAAATTTTTTCTCTTATGCAATATGTTCTTTATTTTTGGTCCCAGTGCAGTAACAGCCATGCAACCTGAGGTCTGAGTGACCCTATGTTGACTACATCTGCACATGTGTGTGAAAGGCAGCCTCTTGAAACTTAACCCTGAAATTATCCATCACCCAACATGATTATTTTTTTTTTTACTTCATTCATCTCATGTAAGAGTTGAATATGGGGAAAGAATGGCTTACCAAACTATATAAAGATATATGTGCCATTTATATTATTTCTGGCAGAAAAAAGCCCTTAGCTCCCAATGCATTTTCTTGGAGGGATTGCATTGTAACTGAAGAGTTAAATAACTAGTTTTAATTTGCAGCAGTGCCTCTGAAGAAGTGAATACGTGAATACATGGAAATGCCACTTCAGAAAGTTACTGTTTTTATTATTTGATGCAAAATAATTCAAATAATCTGAAGAGGGTTTTTTTATTATTATATTCTAAAAATACCACTATCTTGAAAACTAAATATGAAAAGTAATTGGTATTAAGCATTTTCTCAGAAAAAATGTATAGAAATGTCTTTATATAGGTCAACGGGTATGACCAGATCTGCTTAGTTGAAACCACAAATCTAGTCTGTGACAAAATGTTACATCAGTGCCTGTACAATTAGAAGTATTTAAGTTAGAGGTGCATTCTACATCCCCCCAAATTCCTATGCATTATTGCTACATGGTATAAACCAGAAGTATTTCACTGTTTTTTAATGTTGCTTTCTGATTACAAGCCCTATTTCACAGTAAAAGTGAATGTATTTTGGAGGAAAACAATTAAAGACACAAACAGTATTGACAACTGAAAAGAAGTTAGAAACTCTATGTCTGATTATTGCATCAGTTGTGTACATCTTTAGCAGGTTTGTCCTTTCAAAATAGGCTTTATTAAAAGGACAAAATTATGGGCAGTCTTGCATGACTGATAAGCACCTTGACCTGATCCAAATTTCAATGTACTTGGTAAAAAGTTACGTAATACTTAAAAAAGTTGCTTTATATCACTCTCCAGTTCTTAGAGTTCTCAGATCTAGAAGTGCTTTTACCATAGTAAAAACTATAGTATTTCACTATACACAAAAGTGGTAGAATGATAGAAAAATTCAGGATGGAAAGACCCCAGGAGGTCTCTTAAGATGCGTAGGAGACTGGAATGCAAAGAAGATATTTAAGATCTGGTTATTTATGCTTTTTGCAAAAATTTAATCGTGCAGAAATTTGCCATTAAATGCCATTAAATTGACAACTTTTTAATCCAGATATGGTGTATATTTGTGAAAACAGCATCTGTAGTGGACATGAAGATATATGTGGAGCTTTCTGTTAGTTCATTTCGCTGGGAAAACTAAGACACATTTTCAATATAATCCAGTATAGTAAAGAAAATGAAATAACTTGAGAGTGTGGTACATGCAAGCTCTCCAGTTTTAATACTGCTGTGAATACTTCAGAAGTCTTATACGTGGATCAGGTTAGTAGCCAAATTATATTTAATTGTTCCCTATGAGAAGATAACCTGGGAAACGGAACTATACAGTGTACATGTCATTACGATGGAGATGCATATTTATCACTATAAATTCCATGTTCTTCAAAAGTCAAAGAATGGCATGATTTGATTCAGTATAATTTTTTTACAGAATATGTATCTAATAAGAATTTTTTTTCCTGTGGTACTTTACTTGCAGAAACTAAATGCATCCAGTTCATCAGAAGGCAGCACAGTTGATATTGCTCCTCCTGGAGAGGGCGAGCAAGCAGAAATTGAAAGTGAAGAAGCTCTTGAACCAGAAGCCTGTTTTACAGAAGGTTGTAGAAACTGCTGATTTAAGAGATGTATTAGTAAAATGGCATTATTACTAGGCACATTTAAGTTCTTGAGAGTTTCAAATCTGGTGAACCGTCATGACCTCAACAATCAAAAGAATATAATACTCTTTGCCTAGAATGCTGGAAATCAGATGCCAAAACAAGGTTTCCCTGGTCTTTGAGTAACTTTATCTGCCTGGTCACTGCACACATCTTGTATCTAAGAAACTTCATTAACTTTTCTATTTTAAAATGCTTTTCAGTTATTTGAAAGGGCCCTTGAAATTTGGAATAAATTAAATTTTTTGAGACTCCATCAACAGAGGGAACATGCCAACAGCCAAAAAAATCAGTTTTTTGGATTGAGTTTACTCACGATTATATCTACTACTGTCTGGTTTCTCTGTATTCAGATATTCAGATATTTGAAGCCTATAAAAGAGTATTCCACTGTTTAAATTTTAAAAAAAAATTGTAAAATCTGTTAATATGTTGATGCCACAGTAAAAATTGACTTTGAAGTAATTTGCTTTTGGATCCTAATATCTCTTAATCTAATGCAGGTTGTGTGCAGAAATTTCCATGTTGTCAAGTAAGCATAGAGGATGGCAAAGGAAAAATTTGGTGGAATCTTAGAAAAACCTGCTACAGCATAGTTGAGCACAACTGGTTTGAGACCTTCATTGTCTTCATGATTCTTCTCAGCAGTGGAGCACTAGTAAGTAAAAAAAAAAAAAATTGCAGATGCTGAAATATTTAGATATCTCCTTAGAAGCAACAGCAAAATTCAAATTTTCTTCAGAAAGACTTGTTTTGCTTGGAGTTGTATAAAACTACCTGCATTCCATCTTTTCAGGATGGAATGAAACTTGGCCCAAACTTGAAAAGGTTTGTTGAAATTCACATGCACTTTTTTAGTGATACTTTTTGTTTACTACTGTAAAGTTGGCACAATTTTATTTAAGCGAGCATTCAAGATTTAAATTGCCTGCCAACTTTCAGCATGTGTGTCAAGAGATTTGGGTAGAAAGGACCATTGTTAACTGTGAATAATATAGCTAAATGTATAATTTTAAGTCTGTAATTCCTTCTAGGCTCAGCCACTTGGATTCTGCTTATGAAAGACCATACAAAAAAAGGAATAAATACTTCATTCTGTTCCTTTTTTGAAGGCAGGAGATAGGCAAGAGTGTGACAGCAAATTAAACTTTACAGCTACTTCCCAACATGTAAATCATTACCCACTTTTCCAGCTTTACTCCAGTTGAACACTTGCTACAGTATCAATGTGCATTGTGTACATTCTAGCAAGCACATTGCTCTTTAATTTGACATTTAGACATAAGTTTGATTGATGAAGGATAGAAATGTAATCTCCCTAACTGCTTTCTAGAATGGAATATACATAACTGGAACAGATTTTTGTGTAAGAAAAGGGAGGGTTTTGTGTGTGTATGTGAAAGTTTCTTAATACCACAGCAGACAAAAATTCATTCTTTGAATTTATTTCTTCTTTCACTAGTAAAATAGGATATGTATATATTCAACCCCAGACAGGGCAGAATACATAAAGTTGCTCCAGTTTGTAGTATGGTTAAAGATGGCAAATACATAAAATAAGAGTATGCAGATGAACAAGAGGAAATTTTAGCTCTGACCTACTTATTTTTTATTATTTACTCATTATTATTATCATGTTTATTCTGTGAAACAGTAATATTTACATATATTTTTTCATAGGCTTTTGAAGACATATATATTGAACAGCGCAAAACTATCAAGACCATGCTGGAATATGCTGACAAAGTTTTTACATATATTTTCATTTTGGAAATGCTTTTAAAATGGGTAGCATATGGTTTTCAAATATATTTTACTAATGCGTGGTGCTGGCTGGACTTCCTGATTGTTGATGTAAGTACACAGTCTTAAATATTGTAAAATTCATTAAAGTTCTTTATGTTGTAAACCTCATTACTACTAAGTAATCTTATAAACATGCAAAAATAATTCACATTGTATAGTTATACTGCATTAGTAATAAAGTGATCTGGATGTGTTCTTTAAAGTACATTTATATAGCAGAAGGAAAAGGATGTCATCAGGCTGCTCATTCTTCATGGTTAAGAAGTTCATACCCAGGTTGTATCAAATGTGAGGTTTTATGAGGAAAAAAAACTAATTTTGTAACATTCTATTTTTAATGGACTCTGATCTTATTACCTCATTGCTTAGCAAATAAGACACTACATTGTGCCAATTTCTTCTACAAACACTACAGCTTTGCAAGAGAAACAATACATTTGGTCCAGATTTCATCTGAGTTCTCAGAACTTTGTCCCCCAAAACTATCCTGTTATCATTTTCAGAAAGACAGTGGTTATTTGGTCTAAAAATTAATTAGTTTTAATAGGGTGACGATCTGCAATAGTTAAGTCAGCTATAACTCGGCAGGGTTTATGATTGAAGAGAATACAAGGTTTCTTGGCTGCTTTCCCAGTTGTGTTATACTTCTGTGCAAAGGCCTTGCTTGTGTTGTTAGAAGGGATCAAAGCTGGTTTTACTCCCAGGATATTTTGGGCTCTTGCCTTCACACATTATCTGACCCAGTTCATTGGCTATACATGTCCTCAGTGTGGAACTGAGAGACGGCATCTCAGGGCAAACGTGCAATGTGCAATTATAGTAATTTCTGCCCAAGTTACTGTATTTCTTGAGAAGTTTGCATAAATCCTGTTTCCATAAATACTTATTCCTTACGAATATATGATAGAAATGTATTGGATTTCTGATTCCCAGAAGAAAAAAAACTTAGCTTGATTTGCCCATAACTCAGAATGGAAGACCTTCTCTTTTTTTTAAACTTTATACTGTTAATCTCCAGCTCTGTCCTGAAAATCTACACTAGAATGGAGTAGTGTGAATGGTTTTCTTAAGAGGATGTTAATGCAGAAGACAGATGCTCCAGGATTATGTTAAGAATGATTTTTTTTTAGATGAACTACAACTCATGTTTTAATTATTCTTTTTGTAACATAAACCTAAACAGATTATTCTAAGCCATACCCCATGGTTTCTGAATAATAGTTTAGCTTCAGAGACACTGTTATCTAAGCAAGCTCTCAGAATTATAAAGAACATCATCATAAGCAAAGCAGCTTATTTTGCCAACTTTTTAACTTTATAAACAAAAGCATGACTAAATGAGATTGGAACCCTCTACTTTTGAAGAATTATATTAAATGTTTCAGAAAGTGGTAAAAAAATGTCTTACCGTGCCTAAGGCTAATTCAGCAAATCCTTTAGCACCATCAGACAGCACTTGAAAGAAATACATGAACCAGAGAACCTACAGGCAGTTTAAAAAGGTGTGATTCAGTGACATGCTCCCATTGAGAAGACTAGTAAGCCCTTCTTCATTAGAGGTGACTAAAGTTAATCAAATTGTTTAATTCCATCCTCTAAAATTCTACAGTAAACACTGATATCTCTTTAGGGCTTTGACCTTTAGTCTCTTACATACCTGAATCTCTCACTGTGAGAAATAGCCATAGTTGCTCTCAGTGATTGTGACCAAATTATATTTTAATAATTACACAAAGAAATTACAATTTTCAGCTCTTGTCAGTTTGCAGCTATGACAGATGACCCTTGGTACATCTGGGTACCTCAGTTTAAGACCTTATCATGCCATCTCTCCGCCCCACTCCTGCTATATAAAACAATATCTGTAGCAAGGAGCAGATATTTGGAAGGAGTGCCTTATCTACCCAAAATCACAATCTGGTAAATTAGTTCAAACACATTTAACAGTGGTTTAAGTAAAGAGACTGAATTTTGGATGCAGGCAGCCAAGAAGCAGGGACATATTTGCTTTCTTGGAGGAGACTAATTCTGGCAGAGATAGCCAGGGAAAGGCATGAGACAGACAAACCCAGTACAACTAGATGCTACAGAGTACGTCATCCTATACCTTGGTTTTTGCTCTTACCCTCTTACTCCAGAAGCCATCTGTCATGAGTTTATTATTTGTTGGTTTTGTTGTACAGCTGTAATGACTCTAAATTTTCTTTGTTGCTTACAAAGCTAGGAGATAGGACATCAGGGAAGGAAACAGGGAATCTGGGGATACCCAATGAGTTTGTCAGTTACTAAATTTTTTTGTGTAGTTTTGTGTTACGGTATGTATTCTTAGATAATTTTAAGTGGATACCATTTTACACTGTATATTTTTAAACCTTGTAAATTAGTCCTATAATTCAGCATAGACACTTTATTTCTAAATTATTTTGTTAATTACTTGTACTTGAATGAAATGGAAATAAGTAACATTTAAAACATGTCATGTATTTGCCAAATACTGTGGGGCAGTAACGAATCTGCAAGTAGAATGAATTATTTGAGCTTCCTGCAATTGCTTATGCCTGGTAAAATTTCAATGAGTACAGTTTTCAAACAATAAAATGTGGCAAAATAACCTTTCAGTTGGGCTTGTTGTATAGTACATTAAAAGTTCATCATATTGATGACTTACATAATATTTCTTCATATAGCTAAAACTGTTGCATGCTTTTTGTTAAAACAGTTAAAGTGATTTAATTAAACTGTGTTCTCAACCTTTTAATTAGCTTTTCAGAATAATTAACTCAACAGCAACAATCTGGAAAAGATCAGGGTCACATTACACTAATATACTAAATGCTGCATGAACAGAGGAAGAAGCAACTGCTGCCCTGACAACCTCATAATAAAAATAAGAATAAGATGAGCATATTGATGTGCTGAGAAACCAGATACAGACAGTCACTTTGTCTTCCTAGACAGTCTTATATGTCTTCATGTGTATCCTAACATGGTACACTATGATAACATTACCTAATCGATAAATTAATGAAATTAATTGATTAATTCAACAGAATATTCAGATGATATATGCATGAAACCTAAAGCTCTTGTTCAATGAGTTCAGGAACAGAACCATAGCTTGCAATTATGCATCTAAACAAAACGAATTTTGAATACGTGCCAGTAAAATACCATAAATTAAGAGTCATTCACCAAGTACATATAGAAAAAATGATAGCATCTTAGCAAATGACCATAACATAAGAAAAGCTACATAAGGCATAAAAAAGGCTACATTGAGTCCAGTGTCCTGTCTCTAAGAATGTCAAAAATGCCTACCTGGAAAATTGATAATATAGTATCCATCTTTCAAAAAATAAGAAAAATCATTAGCTTCTCAATAGAAAAAAAAATCTTCAGTGGTTCCCCCCCTTCCCCCCACCCTCCACCCCCCTCCAAGTCTTCCAGTTTAGTTTATTCCTCCTAGTTAAGTGTAATACCCAAAAACTTAAACTACGTGAAAGACAGGAAAAGCAGCCTTGAAAGTGAGGAGGGCCATGTTGCCCTGAGGACCTGGAATCAAATCACATAAATTAGCCACCTCACCAAGTAGCACAGAATTCATACAGATTAAATTTTAGGCCTAAATAGAAATAAAGTCAATGTGGAGCTGTACGACCAATGATCTGGCTTGGATGACAATTCTGACTGAAGATCTTGAGCAGGGTTAACTGTGACTGCTAAGTTTCAAAACATTTTTTTGTAATAGATAGTCTACATTCAAAGATCTGTACACAAAAATATGGACATACAACCCTCCAGTTCTAGGAAACAAATGTAAAAATTCTGTCCATGATTTTGACTTCATTACTGCATCTGCATGCATTCCTATTTCAAAAGAAACAATTCAATCTATTTATGGGTGTACAGAGACATTTATTTTCTTACCTACTAGCAACAAAACAGGTGGAACAGGTGACAGAAGACCAAGGTAAGAAGACTGAGAAAACCAGAGCAGTACAGACCAGGTGTATATACTTATGCTGTATATACAATGATATTCATATCAAAGAATTCCAAGCAAATCTTCACCTCTCATTTGAACTTTGCATCAAAGGAAAACGTTGTTTAAAACAGATGAAGTATTTCTCTGTGAAACAACTTCAGGTTTATGATGTAAGAACACTAGCACTATGGTAAGAAAGCTGCAAATAGGTTGAAATGGAAAGCACAAACTAGGCTGGAGAATGACTTGAAAATTGCTGATATACCCAATGCCACTGAAGTTACAGGAGCTACAGCTATATAATTAGCTTGTATTGACTCTGGTGAAAAAGATAGCTAAGGCTCAGTGCTAGTTTGAGGAGAAAAGTATAAAATGAAGGAGCCATTAATGTGACTTCAACCTTAAAAGAGAAGTCTTGCTCTCCCAGCAAGAGACATTTTTTGAATATACATTTCATAGTTTCTTTTCAAGACGTAAAATGTACTGTCTTTACACTAAAGTTTATTGTCGTGCCTGGGTATCTTCTTGATGTAAGTGAATCCATGAATATTCTATTAAAAATATAGAGAATTCCATTACTTGTTATCTCTGGAATATATTAGAGGCAGCAAAGGATAAAAAAGAACTCCCTTACTGTAGAATCATGGGACAAATAAATGGTATTAATGACAATTATTAATAAATAATTAATTACAATAATGAATGTAATGGCAGAAACAATAATGTTATCTTTTGTAAGTGAACAGACTTCAGTTACAGACTACAGAAAATCAGTAAGATTTTCTTCCTAATATGCTTATAGATATAGCAAGTTCCTTTACAAACTTATCCATTGCAACAATAAAGTAAGCCTGTCCTTTGAAAAAAATAATTCCATCCTGTTATGTAATCCAGTTGAAAGGTACAGTGATACGAATTCCCTAAAATACTGTTTTCTGTTAGATTAATATACACAGCAACATAGTAATGAATAATTGATTTCTGTCTGCTCTCAGGTTGTTCTTTCGAGACATGATCTTGTAAATCTTGTGTTTGCGATTCATCTAATTGCTCTTTATGGATACAAGTAACATAGGAAACCACCTTTTCATATAATGAGCAAAATCTTACCACCATTATCGGTGAATGCCTATTTCTGTACAGCCAATTATTTAAAGGACTCTCTAGACCGAGGTACAGAAATTAACATTTGAGGAATTTTCTCAAGGACTGGATAAGCCTATGTTCATTTATGTGTCTTCTATGCTTTTGGTGGTAGAACTGAGTAACATATGAGTAAGGTATGATATTTCCCCACTCCTGTCTCCAAAACTGCTCAAAGTAAATTAAATTCTTTCACATTAATGCTGTTTAAAACCCAGTTCCATTTGAGATGTAAATTAATTGCTCCTTACTAAAGTGGACTGGCTAATAATAAAATCCTAGTAACATGAATCAGGAGCTCACAACTTTTGTAGATAACAAAGCACTCACTGCTTTAATGCTAGCATCTATTAATATCTATTCCATAATATTTTCCTATACTTAGAAGAGAAAAAACCCCAAAAAACTATTGAGAGAGTTTTCAGGCAAGTGAGAAAGTACCACCTCTGTCAACATATATTTCATAGATACCTGGCCATTGTTGCTATGAACTGAGTATCTGACTTAGAAGCAATATTTATAAGAAAAGCTAATTAAACACTACATTATTTAGCATATTATTAGTTATTATGTATATTAATTATATTGTCGGTAGTTAATAAACTGCCTTACTTTATGCAGAATTTTAAATTGCTTGGAAGGTTGAATCTTAATGAAGTTGCTGAAAGTATGGCAATTCTGAAGATTTTATCCTTCACAAATAGAGTCTTTCCATCTGACTGTTAAACCCTATCCAGCTATAAAGGACATTTAACAGCAAGTCATGAAAATCATGGCATTGAACCTCCAAGGTCACTATAGGAAGAATGGTGTTCTTCCATTTGTCACTGTTGATATTTCTGTTGATACTTCTTTATTCTTTGTAAATAAACCATTTTATATAGAACAATTTGTATAATTATATTCTTTTCTATATTTTTATAGGTCTCATTGGTTAGTTTAATAGCCAATGCTTTGGGCTATTCTGAACTTGGTGCCATTAAATCACTTCGGACATTAAGAGCTTTAAGACCTTTAAGAGCCTTGTCACGATTTGAAGGAATGAGGGTGAGAGAAAATGAATGAGTCTGAATGGATGTATGCATACAAAAATTAATGTAGAATTGTGACAATCCTGCCTTCTGCAAAGAACTCCAGAATAGGAATGCATGCAAAAATATGTGGAAAAAAAATGCCTTCTAACATGTCCTTATATACAAGATGTGTACAGCTTACATTCGGAGATTAGACCTTGAGCTCATTAAACTTGCCTGCTCACTGCTGCATAGTTGTGTTATCCCAGGCCTCTCACTGTTAAAATTTCCATTGATTTGTGGATTTATATAGAAAAGTAAAAGGACATGAGAAATTTTAGAATAGAGCATTGGGGGGGGGGGGGGGTTCTCCAGTTTAGCTGGGGACTTTATTTTATAAATTTCTGTAGCTTGCTTCTATTCTCAGTGTGTCAGTGGTTCAGGATGGAACAGGATTAACTGGAAAATGGAACAAAACAAAACAAAAAAAAGGTGAAGAAGATGACAACAGTGACACACCAGAAACTAAAATGCCCTGTGGCTCCCTGTCTACCTGCCTGGGGAAAATATCCCACAATAAATGCTGTAGTATTAGGGAAAGGTTCTCTGAACAGATACCTGAAATAAGGTTGGTGCTGGAAGCATAGAAGGGGAGAGATGGGAAAACATTTTCTCAGCTAGTGTCCTTAACTTCGTATGAACGCATCTGCTGCCATCTTACCTCTCCTCCTACACAGCTAAATCCTTCCTGTCACGGAAATATTTTCATATTCTGCCAATCTGACAAAAACCCCCAAAAAACCAAAAAAAAACAAAAAAAAAACCCCCAAAAACCCAACCAAAACTCAAAACCCTAACTATTACAAGCTGTCTGCTGAAAATGCAGACTGTGCTACTTCCTGGAAAAACTGATGCATAAAAAATTAACAAGGTAATGTTATTGAGAAATCTTTAAATTTTTCACATCAAAATACACAAATGCTACAATACATGTTTATAGTTTAGTCATATGTCTTAAGTTTCCAAATAAATAGTGTGGTTCCTGTCTGGGTTGAGGCTGCTGACCACACTAGCCAGTGCAGGGGACTGTGCCCTTTTGCACATGGCCATCACCACTGTTTTACATGATTTGCATTACAAACAACACAGAAGTCCCTATCTAATAAATGGGCAAAACCTCTATTGATCTTGGACTACTTTCAGTCAAAGTAGTGAACAGAAAAATTCCACTGTTTTCAAAACCGTACACAAAAAATTACTGCAGTCTCTACTGATTTGGTAGAAAATTATTGTCAGAGTATCTGCAGCTTTCTTCTAGTTCAAACACAGTAAGAAAATTTTTGCCAAGGGATTTAATCTGGTTGTTTACTGCCACTTCCCCGTATAGAGTAGCTCAACTGTATTAAATGCAGCCAATTAAAAACAAAACCCTAAAGGATAAGTGTAAGAGTAACTACAGTGAGCCAAGCAATTTAAAACCAAGACTTATAGCACACGCTGTTAATACCAACTAAATAAGATATGCTTAATTATGTTACGTTGTATTTAAATGCTAAAATACACCAATATACATAAAAAGTTTCTGAGAATAAAATCATTAGTAATTACAGTTTTACATGCAGACATTTTTATTTAGTCTTCCACATAATCACTTTTTGATCTTTTTGTGGTTTATTTTCTATTTCTAGACTTTGATTTGTATTGTTGGAATTTAACATTTATTTCTCTCTTTCTCTAGAGCACACAAATTCTAAGAATCCATCTTGCTACTAACAGGTTTTCTTTTGCTTTTTGAGTTTTTTTCAGACTTTTGCATTGTCTTGGTTTCCATATTATTTTATTTCTTGCTTTTTGCAATCTCATTAGTTTTTGTTGAACCTTAAGTAACATTTCCACCATAAATTTTTAATGTAATATTTTAACTGTCCATTCCATATTAATACTGTTTTAACATTTTTAAAGTAGTTTTCTTTTCCTGTTCATAAACTAAGTGTCTATTTTGTCTAATTTGTACACTAGGTGGTTGTAAATGCCCTTGTAGGAGCAATTCCATCTATCATGAATGTATTACTGGTTTGTCTTATATTCTGGCTCATCTTCAGCATCATGGGAGTAAATCTGTTTGCTGGCAAATTCTATCACTGTGTCAACACCACAACTGGTGAGATGTTCGATGTCAGTGATGTCAACAATTATACTCAGTGTGAGGAACTCATTAAAAACAATCAAAGTGCCCGATGGAAAAATGTGAAAGTAAACTTTGATAATGTAGGAGCTGGATATCTTGCTCTGCTTCAAGTAGTAAGTAAATTTATATCTTTTCTTTTTGCTCTTTTTAAAGAAGTCTAGGGAAAATGAGCAAGTTAAGACTGTTAAGTAGTAGAATAATTTCTTCATAGCAATGATGTACAGTTTACACAGTTCTATTGCATTGTTACCTGTAATTTTTGTATTAATGATAGCAGATTAAGTTTCCATTCCAAGGCTAGGAAATACAGTCTCACGATGATGATAATAATGTGAAAGTAATAAGTGAAAAAAGTCCATGAATCTTTTGGTGGTGCACAATATAAACTTCAGGAATGCATTTCATGAGCCTTTACATGGTGGGCATGGCTCAGAGATCCCTATAATTATTTAAAAGATCTCTCCCCTGATTTATGAGCTCAGTTACCTTGTAAGACAGTGAGGTAGACAGCAGTTTAAAAGAAGGCAGACATCCTAACTGACTGTCCGGTTTCCTGTGAGCAACTACTTTCGGCGCCTCCCACATAGCCTGTTCCTAGGTATCATTACATATCCACAGCAACAGTCTTTCGCAGTCAGATCTATTAACCTAGGCACTTTTGACACTGTGAAATATTTTTTCTTTTGTCAACAGCCTGGTCAAGGTAGAGTGGATTTTTCTTCATGTCTATACTCATCTAAGGAATCAGTTTGTAAATTAGATGGTAAAAATAAAAATATATTGACCCGATGCATCCAGTGCAGTTATTTGTTTAATAGGAGCATGAATTTTCAGACCTGGAATTGGATTTAGGGAAAGGAATCATAAATAATGCAAGATCTGAGACTGGGGTACCCAGCGTTTCATGTAGCATGGAGCCAATTCTTTCTGTATTATCATAATACTTGTGTAACAGGTCTGAAATCCTCTGTGAGAAGCAGGAGGTGCCCATGGGAAGAACATGGATAGTTACTGATAGATAGATCCTAATAGAGTATTAGGTCTGATTAATCATATAACGCTTTCTCTTGATGTTTGCAGATAAACAATACTTGCTACTAAATTATTATGTTTCAGTGAGAAGTACATGAAACTACAAAGACGTTAAACTGTGTGTAAAATAGGAAAATGTAAAATACTTCTATCACAAAAAATATCACATTCCATTAACACTTATTAAAAATACATTATAATATACCAAATAATATTCTGTTACTTTTAGTATTATCCTTGTGGAGTATTAGATGTGATTGTATTGCATGGCATATTCATTCTATTTATTACTGCTACTTATATGGAGTCTGTAAATTTTATTTTCCCTTGAAGTCCTTTTCCTATGCACTGTGGTACAGAAACATCTTTGTTCTAGGTACTGGGCATACCTTTTATTTATGCCAGAGGAATAAACCCTGTTACAGGCTCCTTGGCTTAGAACAGAGCTTCTGGTAGCTGGCATCTGATCCAAAACACAACCAAGAAAGCAAGCAATTATGTTTAAATGATCAAGCTCTGTACAATTGCTTGTCTATACTTTGGCATACAGCTTCATTGTATGAAAAGCTATCAGAAATGTTATGAGATTGTTACTGCTCTGGTATCACCAAGTCATCCAAGAACGATATGTTTGTCCCTTCTGTCCCACAGCAGGTCAGTACCCCTAGCTGACCTTAATTCCCAAATGAACTAGCTGACTTAAAATGTTTTTCCTCTAAAGTTGATGTGACTCTCATGTACTGAATAATGATTCTAATACTCTGACTTCAGATCTCATTGCTGCCCTTGTACTAGAATTTAAAGTGTATTGTCTTATTGCCAAGACTTGCCTCTGAAGATGTACAAGGAAAACTTTAGTCTCTTAAAGCTGTGTCTGAATGTCATCCATGTCATCCATCCAGACAGTGTTGGTCTTTAATTACTACATCACTCCTGTGGACCTTTTGTTCTTCTTCACTTCATTTCTTTCTGTTCTAATTTTTCGTTATCTTCCTTTTTAAATCTTCCCTTCTGCCCTTTACATTTCCTGCAGAGATTAAGGGATCCTTCAGCATGTCTCATGTCACCACTTCAGCTGATTGTCTCCACTAATATTCTCCCTCCACTCTTCTCCTGTATTTATTGCTCTTATCAATATCAATTGCTCCTCTTCTAATATTGCTACACAAAGTGCACCAAATGGCTGTCAATTGTCAACTGAGCCAGAAAGATCTATGAAGCCTGGCTCCAAGCATGTTCCTAGTAAATTTGTGTTTCACTGCAAGGTTGAGGAGGACGTGAACACTCCCAGAGTGCAAGTTATCTGCTGTGAAAATTAGCAGCTGGACCAGAGTACCAGAGCTACTTCTGGCAAGCACAGATGCCATATACTTCTTGGGATGGTTCCTCTCCTGAATCTCCTCAGGAGAGATGCTCTTTTTCTGTGCATGTCACAGGCTTTTTAGGTCTTTTTTTCTTTGTTCTGAATAAGCTTGGAAACCCTGGCTAATGACAGGCACTCACATCTTCAACTAGCATGTCACACCAACCCTCTGTTGTTCCTCAGAAAGTGGACATTCCCTGTCCATGAAAATCACCTCCTTAGAGCAATGATGGCAAATCTTTTTTACTTTTTATTCTACTTAGACAAAGTCTCTATAGGAGCTCAGCCCAAAGTTTTATAGAAGTTAATCACAACTCTTTTACAATTCACTTTTTAGTATTCTGTAAATCTTATCCCTCAAGAACCACTGTATATTTTGATTTTAAACAGTCTATTATTTTTAATTGTGTGGGAATAAAACATTTTTAAAAATCCCATGGCAGCTTAGCCCTAGCAAAAGTGTTCAGACTGACTCCATCAATTGGTGCTGTAAACCTGATAAAATGGCTGTTACCATGAGTGATTGTAGTAGAGTCTACCTGAACATCTCCAGTGATGTCTATCTGAGTCTACCATTCTCCATCTGCAAAGTATCTGCAGCTTCAAACACACTATGCCCTTGCTCAGATCTTCAGAGCCCAATTTTTAATATTTTTGGAATAGCTAAAAAATAAAAACTAGTATTACTATGAAAAATATGCCTGTGTGGTTTATACATTTAGATATGATTTTATTAAAAGTTAAGGTCCAAATGTTGTGACCTAGTTATTTTCCACATTATGAATTTTTATAGGGAAAATAAACAACTATATTTTATTTCTAGGCTACTTTCAAAGGATGGATGGATATTATGTATGCTGCTGTTGATTCACGAGATGTAAGTTTAAGACTTTCAAAGATCATCTATCGGTTATATTCTGCTATAGAGTATAGAATTTAAACACATACAATAACATTAAAAAATATAATCAGCACCAATACATATTTCTTCCAGATACATCTAATCTAGAAAGGAACTTTCAGGTAACTCCATGAATCTTAGAATTTGTAATGGAAATAATTAATCCCACTTCCTTCTGTTTAGCCAAATAAATTAATTTAACTGGACTTTTTTGGGAAAAGCTAATGGTAATGAAAAAAACAATGAAGAGTTTTTTTAACCACTTCCTTTGGTAGTCGTAAGTATGGATTAATTTAAGATTATGTAATGTAATTATTACATATTGACTATATTAATCTTGATTTGTAATTTATAACTACGCATTTCGTTGTTTCTTTAGGTTGAGTACTTATGTTATCTAGCTATCTAACTCCAACTAGATTTTAAGGTTGAAGATCATCTGTTCATTTTTCCAGGGATTAGAATTTTATCTTGGCTACAAAATTAAAACTGTTTTTACCTTGTGCAAAAAAGTGCCACATAAATGCCTGAACTTGTTCTATACAACCTAGGTTATAGTCACATTAGTGATATCTGTCATCACACAGTGTTACTTGTCTCCCAGCGTAGGATATCCTGTTTTATTACCTTCAGCATTTCTACACTTTAGCACATGGTGCAATAGAGGTGCAGGCACTGAGATGCGGAATCCAGAAGAATCGAGACAATAACAAAATCTTCCTTAGAAATTTTCCTCAATTTAATGGATTTCACAAAACTCAATGACTAGAAATTTATTGAAAGCATCTGTTCTTAGCTGGATGTAAGAACACTCATGTAAGACCAAAAGAGTTCCAGGGAGATTTAGGCAATAGTAAAATTGATTGATTCTGTTGCATAAAAATACACTGAACATAATATAAAATATTTAGATTTGTGCTGTTAAAATTTAAGTACTAATGACTACTCTCAGTTCCACATTGCTTCTTCCTTCTATATAAGGAATTTTGTGTATCTGTACATACATAAACACATCTGTGTGTACATTTACTTTAAAATTCCATATGAGTAATCATTCTCTCAGCTTTCAGTTCTCCGAATATTGATTGGAGTGGACATGTTGGGTCTTTTTAACAGCTGAGTGCAGTTTACAGCTTTCCTAGCTGAGATAGCATATATTATTAATAAATTATATACATTGGGTTTTACATCTAGTATTCTCATGGGTAATAAAATATATACTATTTTGTAGGTAGAAGATCAACCTAAGTATGAGGACAACTTGTATATGTATCTTTATTTTGTCATCTTTATCATATTTGGATCATTCTTTACCTTGAACCTTTTCATTGGTGTCATTATAGACAACTTCAACCAACAAAAAAAGAAGATAAGTATTTAAAATGTTTCCATAGTGCTATAAATTATTAGCTATAATGAATTAATAACTAATTTATGTAAAGCTAATAAAAATGAGAAGTTATTTCAAGTCCTTGAGTAAAAATGCCTTCTTTTTCTTTAACATAATCTGTGTTAAATCTTGTGGATGTGATTTTAACCTTTGCATTTCAGCATTTTGACAAGCAAAGAGGGACAAATCATGAGGTGGTTCATAATAATTTGCAAATTGTGTAAGAGCTTAAATGAAGATGCAAACAGGGAATGTGCATTATTCTTTTGATTAAATGTAATATTATCTGCCATGGAAGAGAGGGTGGTTTTTATTAACTTTAAAGAATTAGGATAAAATAATTTTAATTAATCTTATAAACTGTTGACACTTAATGAAGATACAATATAGCATTGTGTTTATGCAACAGATAATAGTTTGGCAAGCTAATTAAACAGTTGGTTAAAAGTCCAATAGACCTCACACGAATAAGCTTAAAGATGCAAATAAAAATGTGTACAAAAGAGCTCTATTTTTCTAACATTTGTGTGAGAAATGAGATGAACTTGTTAGACACAAATACAACCTATAATCAGTGATGGTAAAGCAAAGGTATAAAAGGAAGCAAATTTTTTCTGTATACATTTGACACAAAGGTATGTTTAAAATAATTATATTGATAATGCATAATTTTATTCAAAATAACTTTAAAAATCTAAAAATACAAATAGACATATTTAAAATAATTTGAAGCCTCATGATTCTTAGCCTTCAACTGCCAAAAAGAAATGGAACCTCAGGATCATTCTAAATATTTGTATGCTGTGAAAAACAATTTTCATATGATTTGGTTTTATTCAATCACCAAATAAAAAGCAGCAATACCAAACAGAATCTATGGTAAAAGTCAATTGTGAACTACAGAAATTTTTCTCTGTGAAAATATTCATTAGCTTCTTAAAAGAGCCATAAACATGTCTGGGGCTGCTGCCTCAGTTTCTATCAGTTATGCCCTGCTTTGGGCTTTGATATCCAGTTTAACAAACAATGACTTTGACATTGTGTTTCCATCTGACTTAGTTCAGACTCATCAATAAGCACGATCCATTTATACTGAAATTCAGTCACTCAGTTGCACATCTGACTGGCAGCATTTGCATCTGCAGACAAAGGCTAATTTGAGTTCATCAGGGTTCCAGTGCTGTTTTGATTATTAATTTGCTATGACATGATTTGGATTACTTTTATTAAGTCTATATCAAAGGTGGGGTTTTTTTGCTGTCATTAAAACCCTCAGATTAGACAGAAATGTTCTCCCTTGACACAACCTGTGCCTCAAGAGTTACCTAACTTTTAGACCTGGCTACCTGTAATCCTAAAAATCTATCTAGAATTTGGAACATGTAAGGCACCAGTCAGGCTCCTATGCACTAAATATATTCTCATCAGCAAGTTATTTAACAGCATCAGTATAGTAAAAACCGTTTTAGCCATGCCAGCCAAGGTGAGCGTGAAGACACTGGGAAAATTCAGCCGTTAGCCTGACAAGGCACCAGTAAAGGGTGGGGTTTTTTTGCGTTAGGAATGCATATGAGCATCCATGCTATAAATACCTGAAAAAATCAAATATAAATGTAATATTATGTTACAGAGGGACATACTGTAGTTAAATGTTCTATGTGTAGACATGATACTGATCAGTTTTTGATATTATTTCTTTACTTTGGAGGTCAGGATATATTTATGACAGAGGAACAGAAGAAATATTACAATGCAATGAAAAAACTGGGATCCAAAAAGCCACAGAAACCTATACCAAGGCCAGTGGTAAGAGTGATTTGATTTTTATACTCCTAATATTAAATACTCATTTGGGAATATAATTTTAGCCAAAAAAGATAAGGTTATATGTCTGGAAATAAAATATTTTTTCCATTCATTTTCTTGTAAAAGTAGAAATTGTCCCCCTTTTTTTTGAATTCAGAGGACTAGATCATTCATGTGTCATTTAAAAACATACACTCTGAAGTATGAACTGTAGCATTTAATAAGTTTAATGAGATAAATGTCATAATTTCCTGCCTAAGTCCTAGAAAAGTACAGTTGGTTGGATCATTTATTAGTTCTTGTTACCCACAGATAAACCTAATTTTTGGGGTTTGCTCCTCCCAGATGATTTGTAGGAAATGGGGATGCACTGACCCTTGCTGCTGAAGACAGAAGGGGGCAGTGGTCACCTAATGTGAAAGAGAAAAACAGGTGCAGACAATCTTACAAAATAAAAGAATGCTCTAGCAAGTAAAGCATAAAGTAGGATAAATGTCTCTCTAAGAAACTACTCTGTTATTTACTGAACGCCTACAGGGTTTGAAAAAAATAAAATACTTGTTGCCCCTTACACACCAAGTGGTTAAAAATAGTCTTTCTAAGAAGAGACATATGGCAATAAACATTTAGCTAAGTACTAAAGGAAAACTAGGGCTGTGCAGTCATGGTGTGTTTGAGACATTTAACTTCAGTAGTCCAAGATCTCACCAAGCACAGTTACTGAAGGAAGAGAGAAACATCTGTGGGGATTAGTATTCTAAAACCAGCTAAGAATAAAGATAAGAAAATGAGTTTCTATGTGCCTGGTACTCTTGCTAGTTATCAAGTTATATCACCTTTTTCACACCAATAATATCAATTGTCAGTGTTATTACTATTATTATTCATAGTTTTCCTTCCTGTCCCTTCAATAAACAGTGGTACACTTCTTGATCCACTCGAACAAACAGGATGAGACACAAACCAGCATGAGTTTGGTGTATATTAATGGATGCATCATGAATGGATCTTGCCCTCCTGAATCTTGCAGGGACTTGCTTTCCCATTTTGCATTTTTAAAGACAAATATTTTCAGAGTATAAACTATATTACTTTTTTTGTTTGGTTTTCTTTTCAGAATAAATTCCAAGGCATGGTCTTTGATTTTGTAACCAAACAAGTATTTGACATCAGCATCATGATACTCATCTGCCTTAACATGGTCACAATGATGGTGGAAACAGATGACCAGAGTAAAGAAATGGAAACAATTTTATCCCGAATTAACCTTGTGTTCATTATCCTTTTCACTGGAGAATGTGTCCTGAAATTGATTTCACTTCGCCATTACTACTTCACTATAGGCTGGAATATTTTTGATTTTGTGGTTGTGATTCTCTCCATAGTAGGTAAGAGCAAGTCCTTTGAAGAAAGAACTAGCAGAAGGAAAAGGGAACATTTGTACAAAGATGTTATGATACTGAATATGAAATTTTCTCTTTCCTATATGACTTACATCTTGATTCAGATTTTCATACTTTATAGCATACAATATATGAAATGTTGTGTGTAAGATTTTTATCTCTCCTGTTAGTCACTGTCATCTTCTATATCAAAACACATAAAGGAACTATTTGGCACATTAGATTAACATGTACAAATATAAAGAGGAATGTTTAGTGGTATATGTGAACTAATCACAAATTTGCTTTCAGTACTAAAACTGGAAAAGATGTGAAGGTGGTGAGATTTTTAATTGCTTTTGCTAACAACGGTCTTGGCAAATATTTAGATTTCTGTCAATTAAAAGCTAATGACTCTCCAAGGTGCAAATCAGTTGTGTGACAAAACTTGATTCTTCAAGAGTGATACACCTGAGAGAAGCTGTACTGATACAGTGTAGATCCTCAAGTTAAAAAAATCATGGATTTGCAGAGATTAAGCCAATATACTCCTTCATAAAAGACAGTGGTAAAAAGCTCAGCTTCAAGAACTAATTGTTCAGCTTCAAGAACTAATTATATCTAAAGGCAGAAACTTTTCTTTCCAGGCTGCTTCAGGAGTAACTGAAAGCTTAGACAGACACTAGCTACCATGCCACAAGCAGCCTTTCTTCTTTTACTTATTTCCCTTCTCCTAGACAGCATTTCAACATAAGGAAGGTGCTTTCACCTTAGTAACAGGTTTCAATAAAATGTAATAACTTTCATGACGTTTTGCTATAACATAGACTCTCTATACTGACTGTTTTGGAGACAACAATAAATAAATCTTACTATAGGTAATGAACGAATAAATTTTAAATTATATTTTAAATATTCTTTTTTTTCCTCTAGGTATGTTCTTAGCTGAGATGATTGAGAAGTATTTTGTGTCCCCCACACTATTCAGAGTCATCCGACTTGCCAGAATCGGTCGAATCCTGCGCCTCATTAAAGGCGCTAAGGGAATCCGCACTCTGCTTTTTGCTTTGATGATGTCGCTTCCTGCTTTGTTCAACATTGGCCTGCTGCTCTTCCTGGTCATGTTTATCTATGCGATATTTGGCATGTCCAACTTTGCCTATGTCAAGAGGGAAGTTGGGATTGATGACATGTTCAACTTTGAAACGTTTGGCAACAGCATGATCTGCCTCTTTCAAATTACCACGTCTGCTGGCTGGGATGGTTTGCTAGCCCCAATTCTTAACAGTGGGGAGCCAGACTGTGACCCCCATAAAGACCACCCAGGGAGCTCCGTTAAAGGCGACTGCGGCAACCCTTCCGTTGGGATTTTCTTCTTTGTCAGCTACATTATCATATCGTTCCTGGTAGTGGTGAACATGTACATTGCTGTGATTTTGGAGAACTTCAGCGTTGCTACTGAAGAAAGCGCTGAACCCTTGAGTGAGGATGACTTTGAGATGTTCTATGAAGTCTGGGAGAAGTTTGATCCCGATGCAACACAATTCATAGAATACAGTAAACTATCAGATTTTGCAGCTTCGTTAGATCCTCCTCTTCTTATAGCAAAACCAAACAAAGTCCAGCTTATTGCAATGGATCTGCCCATGGTAAGCGGTGACAGAATTCACTGCCTTGACATCTTGTTTGCTTTCACAAAGCGTGTTTTGGGGGAAAGTGGGGAGATGGATGCCCTCAGAATACAGATGGAAGATCGGTTTATGGCGGCCAATCCTTCTAAAGTCTCCTATGAACCAATTACAACCACATTAAAACGAAAACAGGAGGAGGTATCTGCTGTCATTATTCAGCGTGCTTACAGGTGTTACCTTTTAAAGCAAAAAGTTAAAAAGGTGTCTAGTATATATAACAGAAATAAAAATAAAGAAGGAGATGGACCAGTTATAAAAGAGATAATTATTGATAAACTAAATGAGAACTCCACTCCAGAAAAAACAGATGAGAGTTCCTCTACGACTTCCCCACCATCCTATGACAGTGTAACAAAGCCAGACAAAGAAAAATATGACAAAGATAAAGCAGAAAAGAACTACAAAGGTAAAGATGTCAGGGAAAATAAAAAATAAAGATTTAAGAATTCTGTTTGTAGGACAACATGTTTACAGTCTTTGAGAATGAAGCATCAACTGGACTCCTGCAGGAGGTTTATGCCAAACTGTCAGTTTTTACACATATATATATATATGTGCGTGTGTGTGCGCGCGCGTGTGTGTGTGCATATATATATACATTATATATATACACTAATGGTCAGTGCCTATAACAAAACAGTGAACCTTCATCATCAGTCTGTGACTCTGTGAATCAGGGTAACAAACTTGACAAGAGGTTACTGTTTTCACTACAACTGACACTGCTAAGAATGAGGGGAAAAGTGGCTCCACAGAGAACATGGAGCATGAAATGAATGGGAAGTGATATGTTTTTGTGTTTCACATACTGCAAAACATATAGAACGGTAACTCTTTTCACTGTTTGTAATGCAACTGCTACATTTGTCATATTTTTACAAAATCAGTATTAGTGTATTTATCATTTTTTAATTCACAATTTGTTTACTATTATATGTGACTATTTTTGTAATAGGTTTTGTGTTGGGGAAAGAGGTATGAGGACCAGGTGTTCTACTCTCAGATTCTCTATAATGTACAGATAGAAGTGATTTGCATAGACATGCTGCACTTTTCAATCATGCATAAATAAAAATATGACATTGCACAAAGGTAAAGATTTTAAGAACTTCCATGTTTCAGGGTTGCTCTTAAATTTGAGGTGTTCTAACTACTGTACGGCTGCATCCAGATTATGTGCATCCAGATTAATGTGCCTGGAAAGTCTCCTCTAATTTACAGGAATCTGCAATGACTTATTTTTATGCACGTCATTAAACATTAACAAGTTCTTGTTTTTGTTAAAATATTCACAGCTTAAAAATACTGTGCGGTTTCTGCACTGGAAAAATAGCTTCACCAAAATATACCTGGGAGTTCTTTCATTTTGTTGTGGGTTTTTTTTTGTTTTTAAACAGCTCAAATTTTTCTCTAGACTGTTCTTTAGTTACTGTCTTCTTTCATTATGGCCAGCATCTAATAAATCCATAAAAAACCCTTTGCCATGTAAATATTAACAGTATACTGTAGTGCATATTTGAGCATAGAATTAAATGGCTTTGCCATGTGGAATTGCATCAGATATGTACCACAGTATGAGCAATTCATAAGAGTTCAACAGGACATGTTGTATTCTGTGTCATTGTAGATCGTTCAGAGAGTATCACTGATGCATGTCAATGCTTTTGCTGCTGTATCTTGCTCCTTCCACTGTCCACAGTCTCCACTATAGGAAGCCATGTGTCAGTGGTGAAGTGAATCAAATTGTCCAACCAGACCTCATTCTTTCAAGTCATTAAGCAATAGGTTGCAGCTATTTATGAGCTTCTTTAGTTTTGCATTTTAAATTTGAAGTGGCTACTATATGGTGTAGAATCAGACTGTACAGGCCATATTGCAAACTGTTTAACCTGTTGAAGATGTGGTTAGTATATATAAATAATGTAAAGAAATACCATTTGGCAACAGTTCTGTATATAAGAAAAGTGTCTTCAAGTTTAGATCACTATTTCTTATATTTCTTTCCTCGTTCACCTGGCTTAATTTCTGACCACAGTAATTTTAAACTGGCATCATCACACTATGAGGAAAAAAAAAAGTATTTGTAGACTATCTTGTTTGAATATTATATTTGCATATATTTCAATGTGAAGTAAATTGTGTAAATTTGGAACCCAGCTTGTCTCGAAATAGTTATATCTGGTAACAGGACATAGCAAGGAAAGTATTAGGGAAATGTGAATTTCTAGTGCTGTTTCATCAGAAGTTCCAAGACAGTCTCATTGTTCATGAAGTCCTTGCTATCTTGCAGTATCGGTTTACATAGCTTATTCTTATTATTTTTGAATCACACTGCACTAGACTTGTAAAAATAGAATCCACAATATTTCCCAAGAACAAAATGGCACATTTGTATAATCAAGGACATCAGGACATTTTGTGTTTCATACACAAGCGAACATTAAATGTAGAATCTTTCTTTTACAAATGCTTTTGACTTGTAATGTGTTGGTGAAATGCATGCAAGAAATTGTTATTATCATAAACAATGTAAACAATATTACAAATGAGCCAAAAAATAAAGATTTCATTTTTTGTATTGTATTTATTTTTCTTTGTCCTTCTGTTGGTTAAAGCAAGATAAAAACTGGCTTTGGTACAAATAAAGAATGCTTTCGTTATCACTAGAGCTAAATACCTTATTCTTCACTTTTTAAAGGGTTTTCCTATGTAAAACAATAAAAAAAAAAAAATCTAAGTACTTTGACCACACCCCATTGGTTTCTACTTCTTTGTCATCAGCATACTGCCTGGGGATAACACAGGACACCAACACATCCTGCCCCAACAGCCTTTCTCTCAGCTCTCAAGAGCCCTTCCAAACCGTAAAGGCACTCCTCAGTATCTAAGGTTATTTTAGCTTGCCACATTGCTGCTACCACAGCTACCCATGCTTTACAAGTCTTAAATATGCGAACAAACTCTCCAGCAACGTTCCTCTGTTTGGTCCTATGTAACATTCAACCAAAAGGCTCATTGCAAACAGGTAGCATTTGTTTTTAACGTACAGTGATCCTTTTTATTCCAGTAATGCTCAAAACTAATGAATACCATTTCACTTGATCTCATAAGAAAGGGACCTTGCTGAAACTCAGCTGTATTAAGTAGTGTTCACAGTCATAATACCCACAGGCTACACGGTAGCTTTTGACTTATAACGGATCCCTTCATGCTGTTCAAGGGCAGAAAGGTATAGTGCATTGAAATACAATATTATTGAATTTAAAGTTTTATATTTCAAAATTTGCAGTAAGTAGAATATTCCTGGAGTTTGCTCACTAGCACGTTTCCAGTGTTTTCTTTATCTGTGGATATTATGTCATATTAGCCGTACTTTGGCTAAATATTAAATTGCTTGGACAGCCATGAAATAACTGATGGAATATTCTAACACTACAATCTATTAAGATCTCTAGTATGATGAGCATCAGCAATCGCTGCAGCAGGGTCTCTGAGCTGGTGTACTATGCAATAGGGAAGCCATATTTCCTTACAGGAATGGCTTTACCTACACCAGAAAAAATGTCTTACCAAGAACACACAGAGTTGTCCAGACTTCTCATACCATTAGTTCCTGGGGCTCATCCCTAGCCCTCTTAGAATACAGGGTTAAAGCTCAAGACATGGGCTTCCACAGTTGTCTGGACATCCTTACAAGTACCTGACCTCCAGCCCAAATTAGAGAATCTTCTAATCACACTGTATTGATGTCAGTATGTAAACCCTTGAAGTCAAAGTTATGTATATTATTTATTCCATCACTCCTTTGATTACCTTATCTAACCTCATAAACGATTCCATTTATTTCAAGACTTTTGGAGCTATTCCGCTTCTTTAGTCCCTGACTTCACTTCTAATTGCATTTTACTTATACCTACTCTCATTACATGCTCAAAACATCATCTAAAATCTGCAGAACTTCTGCTCTGTGAACAGGTTGGCAAGCGTTCTGATGAGGAATGACAGTTCATCATTCATTTTCAGGAACCTGGAGTCTCTTACAGTACTCTGTAAGATTACTGTACCCAGCTTCATTACCAAGCACTCTGTGTGGGAAGACATTGACAATGCTTTTGGCCTCAGCAGGAAAGGCTGAGGGCCCTGGTTTAACCTGAACTGGAAATAGGCTTGCTGCTTTGAGGGCACATATGTTGTCCTAATTACCCTGTACTGCTTCTGTGAACAACTTCTTCCCTTCCACCTATTTCCTTTTTCCGCAGAAATCAATAAAGTTTGTATCATTTAAATCTCACGTTATACACTC
The DNA here is from genome assembly GCF_023634155.1 of Falco peregrinus. Classification (NCBI taxonomy): domain Eukaryota; kingdom Metazoa; phylum Chordata; class Aves; order Falconiformes; family Falconidae; genus Falco; species Falco peregrinus. The sequence goes on from NC_073728.1 coordinate 23,520,918, forward strand.
CTCTCCTGTGCTTCCAGATCATTTGAACAGATATGCCACTTGAAAGAACTCCCTACATACTACTAGGCAAACCAGTAGTGATGGTTATCCCAGTCAAGCATAGCTTTATATTCCTACCACATTGCGCTGCTTGTCCCTCTCCACAGTTTACAACCAGCAAAGGAGGATCCCTTAGTAGCTACTAAAATCCTCGTTGTGTGACTATACTGATCCATGTCCATGAACAGGTGAATTTTCAACATGTCCAACCACAGACAAAACGCCTTCCACTCTGTATGTCACGTATTGCCAAAATGAGAGTATTAGTAATGCTGACAGTAGAGCCAGGTCACTCCCATTGTATAAGTTCATTACTCACTGCTTTTATTTAATGAGGTTTTAAAAGAAAAAAAATCCACATGGATGCCCAGAAAGGAGACATTCCTCTTCATTGCAAATTAATTCATAGGGCAGCACCGCTTAATGCTGTTCCCAAGCAAGTGTTCCCAGATGTCCCAGTGCCTCATATGAACTAATGCAACAATGCTAACATGTGCGCAGCCATAAAAGAGTAATGAGTTTGCAGAATTAACTGAAACTAATTCATCACTAACAAAGGAGGAAAGCTCAGTCTGTGTTGGCAAAAAAAACCAAACCAAAAAACCAAAATCATTTCCTCCAAGAAGCAGTAGACTGGCCAGAAGAACAGTAAGTGGGACTGCCATTGCAGCAAGTCAGGATCCCCAGCAGTCAAATGTATTTACTGTGAAATTCGTTAATCCATTAAAGGAAATTGTGAGTACTCAGCATTTCTTAGTCCATTATGAATTACATACTGTACTTTATTGAAAAAAAACCAGTCATTTAGAAAGTAAAATTATGATGGGAATTAATAAAATCAAGGAAGCCCTCACTCACAGGGTTCATCTCCATTATATGACTTATATGTTACATCACTATTATTGCTACATGAATTGTTATGATTGTGTAAATATTTTTACATTGAAGAGCTTAACTCCGTTGAAGTGCCATTTGTTGTGATTTTTATGCTCATGTCTTTAGTTCTTCATCTAGACAGATAAATCTGAAAAACCATAAAGGAATCAGAGCAGGAAAAAAGATCATTGAACTAACAACAAAACCTTATATTTAAAATAAGTTTTCATTATTTTCTATCTGTTGCCCATTTCAATAGTATTTGGTTATCAAGACAGAAATGAGACCCAGGGAAGAGAAGTACCACCATGTGACTGAAGCTGAAAACCACAGAGATAATTCATTATAAACAGACAAAGCAAATAGAAACCACAGTTCATTAGTCATGTGTTCAAATTACCGAGCTAGTTACAATGCATGTTTTCTAAAAGATCATGATTATTTCACATGCAATTTAATAACAAGACAGGATAAGGTAAAGGGGGATGGTGGAGTGCTGTGATCTGTTTCCGCTAAACACCACAGAGCAGGGATGTGCTTTATCTTTGTAATGCAACGCATACTCTCCACCACTTTACAAATTAAATACTTCACCCTCACAGAAGAAAACATGCTGCAACATGAGCCTCAGCTAAGCTAAAAAAATAAATTGTACTGCAGCAGCCTAAGTAAACTGAAGCCAATTACTGTCTCTCAGGAGACAAGAAAATCACATGCATCTCTGCAGCAAGTGCTATGTTTGATGCATATGAGAAAAGACATATCATGAACAATTTATAGCAGTAAAGCAGGCATTAGGTCCCAAGCATTCTACACTTCAAGTACATTTCCTGTATAATAAAAGCTATTTAATGGGGTTTTTTTTCCTCATAACTTACATTAAGGGGTAAGGGGGGAAAAATTTTGTATCAGCCCTAAAACATATTCTTCGTTCTTATAGGAAATACATTTAAGAAATATAAAAGCATTTACCAGACCTTACATGGCATTCCTGTTTTTTTATAAAACCGTAAGGTTCTCATGAGAATTTCAGTATCAGAGGTTTATTTACTCTTTATTCTAAAACCCTTATAGCCTGTACATGGATCACAAATAGTCTGCCCCATCAGTCTCCTAATGTAGAAATGTTGGGTTTGCTTTCAGAAGGCATAGCCCCAGGTATGTGCTTACAGCAAAGTACAAGCAAAGCACAGTCTTAATGAGTGAAATCGGCCATCCTAAATCAAAGTGGGTCATGCTGCTTCTTCCCTCAGTCTAATGCAGTGATATCAAATCCAGCAAACCAAAAGAAGCAGTTTAACAACACGCCTGTAGCAGCAGCTATATTCCAAGTTACACACACAGGGTTTTATTTAATTGTCATACAAACGTTGTACATGGTTGTATTATAAGTTTCTTTCCCAGAGAACTGGAACTGACTGAGTTCAACAGCCACAAAAATTTATAGTTCTTCACATTTTTTCTCTTGTTGCTATTACAGGAGGGTGACAGTGATGGGTCTAATTTTACAACTGCAGGAAGCTCAGTTCTGGTATACACTTCAGAGATCCCAGCTCTGATCTAAGGGAGGAAATTGATTGACCCAGAAAAAAATAACAGCTTTTTGTCTCTGCTGAATACCAAAGGCCTTATCCTACCTCTTCATGCAAATAATCAGAGAAAGATCTGAGAATCATGTGAAAGTATGCAATGGGAAAGCTGTACAAATTCTCTCTCTCAACTAAGAAACCTTAAATGAAATACATAAACAAAGATACAGAAGAAAAGAGGAATAGTAGCTTTAATTTGCATAGGCAGATCCTAACATGTGGGACACATATCATAAGTATCATTTATTCTTTGGATGGAATTTTGCTACTGCAACTCCAGGCACCAGGGAACAGCACAATCTCTTCAAACTCTGAAAGTGACAAGGGACAAAACTGGCAGAGCATATGCTGCTTCCATGAATGTGTTCTGTGTCGAAAGGATGTTACTAACATCTCCCATCTGCACCAGGCACATCCTTAATTCATGTGTTGCAGGGTTTGTATAGAAATGAGGACAAGTAATGATTTTTATTTTACCATTATCTTTGTTTCATAATGCAGCATTTTAACCCAGAATCCATATTTTGAAATTATTAATTTACATGTATATTTTTAATTATATGTCTTAGACATAAAATCCTGTAACTGCTCCATTTAGTGCACTTTTTTTTCTTTTGTATTTTTTCTTTTCTTCCAAAAAATGGAAACAATTTATCTGGTTCCTCCAAGATGTGCAATAGGAAATGTGGAAAGGCAGCAGTGGTATTTGAATTACCTACATCCTCTGTGCCCATGCCCTCTGGGTTTCTGATATACAGAAGAAGAATTTCAAGAGTTCCAGATGAGGACATGAAACAACATCCAACTTGCTGGTCATATACATGGAAATATATATGGAGTGTAAAACGCTTTAAGGGTTTCTTGGCCTCCAATGGGCAGCCCTACAGAGGAATCCCCAGTTCCCAGACCCAGTATGATTATAGCTTTTTGTATACCATGATCCAAGTTCATCAGAACTCTGATGTTGACACTGTGTGTGTCTTCACAATTGACAGGCAAGAACAAGTCTTGAAACTTAGTAGGTAACTAAAATACAAAGCCCCCCATTGTTTTATTAGTCTCAGAACACTCACCCAGAAAAAGTAATGTTTTTTAGCTACGTGATTTTGCTATTTAATTGTCAATGAAGCAGGCAGGGCAATTTGACAGCTGGGCTTGTAAATTTCAAAGCTATTTTGAAAGTCTGTATCTCTTGTCTAACCATTCTATTTTATAGATTGTATGTACATACAAGAATGCTCTTTGTTCTACTTCAGAATAAAATGTGTAACTGACAGTTTTGGAAGACAATGGCTGCTCCCAATTAATTGTTCTGTGGAATTTGTCTAGCTGAAGCTTGAGATTGTACATATTTTACAGTAAAATGATATTTCTATATTTTCTAGGTCACTGCTGCTTTCTGTTCCAAAATCATTAGGAGCAAACAGCAGACTGAAGGAACTGCTGCATCTGAAGATGGAGTACCAAGGAGACCACCCATTCTCTGCAGCTCACCGTTGCTCCTGCACTCCTTCACACCACTGAAAACAGACAGAGTCTCTTCCCTTGGGGAAACTAAGAACCAGATGATAACTCTCACTCACCACAGGGACTTACACACTTCAAGGAAGTACTAGCTGGAGTCTTTTCTTCCATTTAGCCAATTCTCTCTAATCAGTTCCTCATTAAAAAGTCAAGGTTTCTTCCCATCTTTACTTCTCCTCATGCACTATAATTTTTTTTCTGTCAGCCCACATGAAGTTTGAATCAGGGAGCCCTTCCTGTTGTCTGTATAGAGCATTCCTGGCTGAACATTCCAACACTGAATAATATCAGTAACATCACAGATTACAAACTTTTCCACAACTTATCTTCACAAGGTATTACGCATAGACAGAGCAACAGCTGCATGGTCCTTAAAGTCAAATTTCAGTCACATAAGAAACAACAAAAAAATCCCTTCTGAACCAGAAGGCCAGCTTCCATTTAGCTTTTTCTGTCATTTCAAGTCTGACAGTGCTTTGCCATTTTTCACTTTGTTACTTAACTCTCTTACATCCCTCTCAAGTTTCTCTCTCCTTACTCAAACACATTGCTTCCTTCAGTAGCAGAGACATGTGCTTGCACTGCTGCAAAGCAGGAATGGAATTTAAACTACAAATATTCTGCAGCAACACCAACTCCAGCTGTGATCTTGGCAGATCTCAGAAGTGTAAACAAGGCCATGCCAGGTCAGACCACAGAAAAGCATGTAGAGGGAAAATACTGGCAATTCCTTAGGTAGCACTTTTTGAGCCACTCGAATCTGAAGTCAAAAGATGATGCAATCCCAGTTTTCAGCTATAACACCAAGGTCAAACTACATTTAATCACTGAAAATGCTATTAGACCTCTTTTCACAAGTGAAAGGTGGTGGTCTGTGCGTGCTAGGCACAGTCCAGATTCTTAATTCTACTTACCTAAATTGCTGGGACATACTGAGGGAAGACACAGCTGAAGGACTTTTTCCATTTACTCTCATTAACATTTCCCACCACAGACCACAGCATGTCTACATTCTGTCACTAGATATGGTCACAGACACAAAGACCTCCCTTCCCCTTCAGACCAATGCTCTAAACCACTGCCATGGGAACGTGCTTTCGCCTCAGCATAAGTATACCTTTCCCTCTGAAGTGTCTAACTCTGGGAAAACCTACAGTCAATATAATGCAGAAGCTCAGGCAGTCTGACTAATCCTTTTGCCTTTCTAATCCACATAAAGACTTTAACCCGTAAACGTGAGCCACCCCTGTAACACCTTCTGTAGTGATGTATTCTTTCCAATCCCTGCATTTCTGGGAGCACACACCCATGCCACAGGGCAGATGTGTAATCAAGTGCAACCCATACAAAAGAACCCACAACTAGAAGCCTATCTGGATACCTTTCCCCCCATTCAGGAATTACTATCATCTTACAAGAGCCCTCCCTAAGGGCTGTATGTAGTCATGGTGACAGGACATCACCACCTGTCTGCCCCTGCGATGGAGGCGATGAGCCAGAATACAAAGCTTTGTTTTGCTGCTGCTGAATGCATGCAGCACATTTCCAGATAATCTCATCCAATTAGAAATCAAAGAAAATAAAACCAGTTTCCAAAGCATAAAATCTGAAAAGAGTTCCAGATTAACAAAGCTTATGAAAATGAATCAATAAAACAAAGTGACTTGAAAATTTACATGAATGGACATGTTTCACATTCTTTAAAATGTAATTTTGAGCATAAAATCAGAAAAGGTATGCTTTACGTCCAGAAGTGTAAAATGCAAGCATTACAGAAACAGATTTTACAATGGGCTGCAATTGTTACTACGTGCTCCTTTTATTCCAGTGGAAATGCACACAAATTCTTATGTACTGTTTGCCTGCAGTTAACAGTGTCCAGCTTGCCGCATTTTGCCAGTTTACAGGACTGAACATCAGCCGACCAAAAAAATCTCAGAGAAACTGGCTAAACTGCTATCATGGTACTGCACGGTGAAGGGAAGAAGCAAACAGTATAAATAATGAAATAAGCAGGCAAAAACGCATCTCGGCACAGACAGGAGACTGCATAAACAGAATGGGAGCAGAGGAATCCCTCCTTCTTACTCCATATATATGATCTATCCCTCAAGGTTATGTGTACGTTGTGGAACTAGGCAGCACCTCACAGCTCTTAGATGTGGGTGTACGCCCCTAACTTAGCTTGATGTTACACTGGGGAAGACACAGTATCTCCTTTTTCTTCTCTTCCCAGCACACAGGATTTCCCCAGAAAAGAAATGAAGGCTGGTAGGTATTTTCAGTGTTCAACAGGTTCCCTGAAATGGGTGACTGGAAGATGAGGACTAAACGGCAACTTGTAAAACTGTCCATCTTGTAGTTTAGATTTACTGTAGACACCATTTCCAGATACTGCACTGCTGAATTGAGTTGGACCTCTGTTTCCTTAAATGGGCAGGAGATGCTAGACACCTAGAGCTCCTATGGATCCATCCATATGTGCTGGCTTTCCCAGTACTGTGGACAATGTCTTTCAGTGTGGAAGACCATAGAATCAATTAGGTTGGAAAATACATTTAAGATTGAGTCCAGCTGTTCATCTAGCATTGCCAAGTCCACACTAAACTATGTCCCTAAGCACCACATCTTTTAAATACCTGCAGTGATGGCAACTCCACCACTTCCCTGGCCAGCCTGTTCCAATGCTTCACCACCCTTTCAGTGAAGAAGTTTTTCCCTAATATCCAATCTAAACTTCTCCCGGTGCAACTTGAGGCCGTTTCCTCTTGTCCTATTACTTATTACTTGGGAGAAGAAACCGACATCTACCTTGCTACCTCCTTTCAGGTAGTTGTAGAAAGCAATAAGGTCTCCCCTAAGCCTCCTTTTCTCCAGGTTAAACTACCCCAGTTCCCTCACTGCTTCACAACCTTTGTTCCATTCTCTGGACACGCTCCAGCACCTCAACATACCTCTTGAAGTGAGGGGCCCAAAAATGAACACAGTAATAGAGGTGCAGCCTTACCAGTGCTGAGTACAGGGGGACAACCACTTCCCTCGTCCTGCTGGCCACACTGTTTTGGATACAAGCCAGAATGCTCTTGGCCTTTTTGGCCACCTGGGCACACTGCTGGCTCATATTTGGCTGGCTGTTGAGCAGCACCTCCAGCTCCTTTTCCTCCGGGCATCTTTCCAGCCACCCTTCCCGAAGCCTGTAGTGTTGTGTGGGGTTGTTGTGACCCAAGTGCAGGACCCGGCCCTTCTCCTTGTTGAATCTCCTATAACTGGCCTTGGCCCATTGGTACAGCCTGTCCAGATCCCTCTGCAGAGTTTTCCTGCCCTCAAGCTGATCAACACTCCCCCCAGCTTGGTGTTGTTTTTTAAACTAACTGAGGGTGCACTCGATCCCTTTGTCCAGATTGATGTTAAAGATATTAAACAGAACTGGCCCCAGTACAGAGCCCTGGGGAACACCACCTGTGACCAGCCACCAACTGGATTTAACTCCATTCACCACTACTCCTTGGGCTTGGCCATCCCGCCAGTTTTTCACCCAGGAAATCATATGCCTGTCCAACCCATGAGCAGCCAGTTTCTCCAGAAAAATGCTGTAGGAAACTATGCCAAAGGCTTTACTAAAAGTGCTGTCTGCCTAGCCTTACAGCCTTTCCTTCGTACACTAAGTTGGTCACCTTGCATTGAAGGAGATCAGGTTAAAGCATTCTTTCATACTTTACAACATAATTTGTAAACAGTAAACGTTTTAACTTTCAAATAGTTAGCAAAGATAACAGAGTTTTGATAAAGTTGGGAAAAAGAGTGGTTCAGTGCTCTCAGATATGTTATTCATTCAATTTTGACTGATTCTTTCCACTGCACTAAGGGGTGCTTATGCACTGCCTACAGTCACTTTCTTTCCAACATATACCTATTTGACAGAGGCTTTCAGGCATCAATAAAAGAGTAAAACTTCATGTCTAAAAACAAAATTCAGCAAATGCTGAAGGTCACATATGCTAAAGTCAATCTGCCATCTTGTGGGTATATACCACAATACATTGTTTTTTAATTATCTTCTAGACAATTTATTACATAGAAAATCAGTATCTTGATTCTATGTATTAGCTGCTTGAGTACACCATAAAAAATTTCTGGGAGATACAAATACTATCTACCACCTGGTAGGTAAAACATATACAATGAGTTTTGTAAGTCCTAAAGAAGTAACTAAAGAGCAATATTGCCTAAGATATAGTACTAATTCTAGTTGGCAGACACTAGGCTCTTGGCCACTCTGAAAAATTAACAATACAGTTCTAAACAACGAATTAACATCATCATAAATTAGTGTAGTTAAAAAAAAGAGACAAAAAATGAATCAGATTTCTTCCAAACACAGGAAGAAACATTAGCCAAGAAAACTTATCATCTCTTCAATGTGAAATAGAATCAAAAGGAGTGAATTTTGCCTAGCTGTACAACAAGACTCAGGTGTTGGGTTTTTTGCTAATAAACTTATTAATAAATTAAATCCACCTGGAACTACTACTGCATATTATCTCAACACAAGTTGCAAAGTACACTCCTGAGTTGCTTAGTAAAAACTTTGTTACTGCTTTGGCTGCCAGTTGAACTGAACGTGATATAGAATGAGCATCTATGCAAAGATAAAGTCCAGATGGCATCTGTAATGGTACAAACATCAAAAGGGTTTTCCCATACATATAACTGTCAGTAAATTATGACCATCAAAGAAAATAAATCTCAAGTGTGGTTAAACACTCCTCTAAAATGCAAACAGCCCTTCTTTCCTTCCTATGTGGAATATTATTACATTGGTACAAAACTAATATGATTTCATTACATAGTTTAACTGGTGACTAATTCCAATAGCCTAATGAAATCTTTGTCCCTGGCAGGAATTTCCAAACTGTTATCACACTTCACATGCATTATTATTTGTTTTCATTCTAATGAAAATCTGTCTCTAGTCATGACTTTTGGAAACTTTATAAAATTAACAGTAAAACATTGATTCTACTTTAAATACAGATTATTTATTTCAATATAATCCTTAATTAAGACACTTTTACTCATCTCTGATGATAATGACTATTTGCAAAGCTATGAGTCTTCTACGGTGCTTTCATAAGGTATTTCTACTAGATAGGAGTAATACTCTAGTATGGAGGTGTCACATATCTAGTGCATTTCACTTTTTGAACAATTAGATGGCAAACCTATGGTTGTGTCTTAGCAAAAGGTAGTTAGGGTGCTTTAATAAAAATAATGAAATGGACCCAAAGTACATGCAAATAACATTTTAAACCACCATTGTTAAGAGCCATGATGTGTGTTCACTAAGAATTGTGGAAGAGATTAACTTTTTTCTTAAGCAGGATTGAGGCATTTGCTTCATTCTTGAGTTAGAAACCTCTAATCTTTATGGGCTAACTAAAGCAAAATAGCTAGTTTCACTCAAAGTGAGAAAAAGGCTGAAGAAACAGCAATAGAAAGTACTCAATAGCTTATGTCCCTCCAAACAAAAAAATGCTATTCAAGAGAAAAAAAATTTAATGAATATTTGGAATGTATTGTCAGACTGAGAAAGAAGTTTACAGAGCTTTCGGCTGTTTACTCAAAGATAACAATCTTAGCAGTAGTTAGGCAAGGAGACATTGCAGACATGCTGGTGGTTTTGCGTCCTTGAATGAATCTGGCTGAGTATAAGAATTATATCACAGGGAAAACAAGATCAGCAGAAGAGCTCTATCAGGTCACCTCCAATGTAGCTGATTTGGAGGAGGGGACAGGATAGGCAAACATAATAGTATGCTTAATTTAATGATGACGTTAACTATTTTCATGGCAGACTAGCTTGGTAGACTATTGAGTCAAAATTCTACCTTACCCATGCAAAAAAAGTGATTATACCCACGAGATCAAAGACAAGAATGTATTTTTCCACTTTTTAAAAGAAAATACAATAAGAGATACACAAATTCAGATGTGACACAGATACAACAAAAAGTGTATAATTTTGATTTATTTGTACAATCCACCTGGATTGTTTCTGCTACACTTTGAGTGTTGTATGAGCTACATCATGAGGCATTGCTTAATTTCAGTTAATCATCATCAGAAATGGAAGTCTGCCACAAAACTAAGACATAGATTTTGAGCTACTAAACTTTCAGGGGAATTACTGCCAAGACTTTGGTTCAGCTTACTTTAAAATTAACTATTGTTTGCAAATCCAAATTCTAGATAGGATATGTGATTTTGAATATAAATTATTACCATATCTCTGTATCATTCATGACATCCTACACTGGTTTTGGTGTGATATCTGAATATAAATATATTCTAAAAATGCTTCACACTGACACTGAATATCAAATGAAATCAATTTCTTCAGTTATAGATAACTTTGTCTTTCCTTATAATGTACATGTATTATAAATACATATAAAAATGCAGTTCAGAGAATTTCATGTATAAGGATTCAACAGTGTTACACAACGGTGACATCTCATTTATGGATACTAGACACTATATGGATGTCTTCCCATGGTTCAAAACAGGCAGTAAATCTGAATCTGTAAACTAAATGTACAGATTCTGTTCTCTTTGACACCTACATGTGAGCATGCCTCACGTCTACCCATCAGAGTGTGTAAGGATGTTTCTACACCATTTAGGACAAGTCAGATCACACCTGTTAAGAGTGACTCATACAGATAAGGCAACAGGTTTATCAAGAGATAGTTGCCATGGCAAACAGGTAGTGAGTTCAGTTTTGTATGAATCAAAAGAAGAGAAATAACCTCCCAAATAGCTAGGCGCTATATTCAGTACACTGTGGTTTTTTCCTTCTGCAAATATTACAGAGCCAGTGCTATATAAACCACTGAACCATATTGCATACCTCATAGATGCACCTTCATTTGGAGATACTGTAGTTTCACTAAGTTCTAATACTGATGAGCTACAAAAATACCAGATGCCTCTATGAAATACTTTTCTTAAATATTGTAGACATATTTTAGAGCCAATGTGCTTGACAACATCTGGCACACAAAACTGGCGAACCAGAGTGGGTTTTTTTATTATTATTTTAAAGAGAAAAGGTATGAAACTGATGCCAAAAAATATTGTGAAACCAAATAATCCATGAACAAGCCAGTGTAATGACACTAGTAAAAGATGAACAGCAGTATCAAAACAGAACACTAAATGACTTTCTAATTTAATGCTTTTCATAATATGTCATGAATATCTGAGAAAAGGAATAAATACCACCACTACAGCTGGGAAGGAAAAACCAAGATGGTTCATGCAGTTAGTTTTAGCCCAAAACCCAGATATTCTTTAAATAGAATTAGCAGTAAGAATTACAATACAATGCATAATACACTGTCATTAACTATTAACTACTTTGATTTCAAAGGACTTCAGGGAGTCTGTGGAATACACATATGCAAGATACATAGTCTCCAAAGCAAGTCAACTGTATTATAAAAGGACAAATGCCATCAAGAATAGCTCTGCTAGAACAGTAAAAAAAAAATCCAGTTTATTCAACAATCTTGTATTTTATTTGCAAAAAATTAATACATCATATATGAAAAGATGTTTCAGATCAACTTGAACAACTACAAACCTCCACTGAAGAAAATGCCTTAAAATTGCACTAAAAAATGTTTGTTGCTTCAGTGCTTCTCACATATTACATTCACTCGGATTGCAAATCAATTAAATCATTCACCAAGTTATGTTATTCTGTTGTTTCCCTTCCAAATTCAAATTCCAGGAACAGAATTTGAAGGGCAAGCTAAGTTATTTCTGGCTTCTCTACTGACTCTGATTGAAACACGTTCTGGTCCCACAGGCTATAATTTACCTATAGCTCTCTCCAAGTAAATGCCTCACCTTGCCACGTCTTTCCTGCTTATATCCCCCTCCCTGCTTCAGTCCATAGTAACCAGCTATCTCCTTTCTGATATAATCTGAGACCAACTATTCTGTGGTATTTAATTTTGAAGTTTATTGTTTCTATTTCAGATCCCAAAAAGGGGCTTCTGTGAACAAATGCCACTTTGCCAACTGTACTAATTGTTCCAAGAAAACATATCACCTGTATGTACAATTCCAATCTGGCATCTGGTAGGTAAGACATGTACAGCCAGTTTTCAACAACTTGTGTAGTTGTTTTAGTATTTCAGAATGAGACAATGAGATGAAGAGATTACTGCCCCACCTCACACATTCTATCTATTTACGGAATTTGTACAGACTGCATTGCACAGTTACTACAGTGATTTGACTGAGAATTGTATATAAATTAATAGAAGACATCACAGGTTAAAACTTTGATAAAATGATAGCAAAGGTTAAAAGCTGTTTTGATCCTTGGACAGTTGTGTCATATGGCTGCTATTGAACGTGCTCTTTGCCTCAAGCCTTAAGCTTTTCCTTGTAATATTTCTTGATCTGTAAAGAAGTGAAGAATAAATCAGCTAGGAAATGTTATTTCTTCCTTCATGTTAAGTGGGGGAAAGAAGGGAGAGTAAGATTCAGTAAGCATAGCAGACCATGCGGTAAAGTCAAAGAAACCAGTGTATAAAGAGAAGTGAAAGCAGTAGCATCAGAACTGATAATTATTTACTTACTAGAGTATTACTCATATTTGAACCACTGAAAACTTCAGATGAAAACAGGATCCTTTTCATTTTTTATTTAGTTTTAAAGGAGCTACCTATTTGCCCAGAGAAAAGGTTTTGTTAAAAACCCAGTCACCCGGTGAAAAACAGAACACTATCAATCTAGCCTAGTAATTTTTGCAAATTTAATCTTAAAAAATAAAATAAAATTTCCAAGTGAAGCGATGTTCTAAAATAACAAAGCCATCTTCCTCCATTTCTGTTCTATTTAAAAAGCTAATGTTTTGAGTAAACCCCACACACTATCAGAGTGAAAGAGTCACTAAACAAATCACAAATTGTACAAGATCATCTATTTACATATATTCATGTGTTTCTAAACTAGAAGCAGACAGGAAGATAGCATGCAGAACTGGAGGAGATAGGCAAACAGGAAGATATAATAAGACTTTAATGTGGACAATACGCTCAAGATACCAAGCACTGCAGTAAGATTATACTGTATCTATTCCTGAGTAATAAAAAGGTGACAAATGCAAAAGAAAGGTATGCCACAGAGACAAACGGTTAGTCTCTTAGGTTGGTATTAATATGGACTTTAGCCTGAGCACTCCACTCATTTACAGAGTCTCAGATAAATAATATGGAAAACTTAAGACTAATAAAACATTAACAATTTTCTTTTTCAGTTCTCATGAAACTTTGCATTTCTGGTTCTAAAAGAGACTGGAAACTAGCAGGGATAAATGAAGTATTATTCCGGTGCTATTTCCCAAGTTGTCATAAAACCACTGAAATCTGATAAAGTTTTCTTAATATCTTTCTTATTACTGTCATAACGAGGCAATAGATTCAGAAAAAGAAACCAGAACTGAACTACAAGTAGGTCTTCATTAAGAAACCAGGTTGCATTTTAACTCACTAGAATCAATCCACTGATAATACTAGCTATGAAGAGGCAGCATAGATAAGGTGGAGCACAATTTTTAAAAAAATCTCACCATGCCTTTGGAGTGTTTACCCCAGTTACCACGTGTGATCCTGAAATTTTACTCTCAACAAATTGACAGCTCAAATCTATAAAACAGTACAAGCTGAGCATAAACTGCCACCATGACACTACACGTTTTCAAGGGTAGTCTCCATATGACCAGTTGTGAGTTCAGCACTTTAACACTTGCCTTCATACTTCTGACTAATGGTTAGATAATAAGGTTTTGCAGTGAAGACAAGAACTATTAGCCTGTTTATGCATCACTTTAGCAAGCTGAATGGCTTACTGGGGACATGGTATGACTAACATGAGGTAAAGGAAGGAAACAGCTTTGTGTCACCACATTTCAAATGAAACTCATGCTTAAAAAGATGGTATGACTATGTAATCTGGCACAATCCTGTTCTCTTCATGGTGACCATGAAGGTTACCCTAGAAAGGACACCAAATTACGGAAAGCACTAGATCAGTCCTGGTTAAATGCCAGCCTTACTTAGATACCATGGGTTACATTTTCAGTGAAAAATCTGAGCAGTTACTCATTCAGAGGATGGCAGTTAAATTAAATCCAAGTAAGTAAAAACCAGAATTATAATAGCTGAATAACTAGTAAAAAATAATGGTTAATTCATGGCAGGATGCAGTAAGAATACTTTAACATTCTTACTGACTTGCCTAATCCTAGGAAAATCCTTCTGCTTTTATAGACCATCACTCTGCAGTACAGCAAGCAGAGTTTGTACATAAACAAGATGACCTAGTTTTCAGCATCTGCAAGTCTTAGCTTGAAGCTTGTTTGTTACTTGAAAAGACAATTAAAATTTAAACAAGTGTGAAAGACAAACTTATTTTCCTTGAATTTCTGGAGAAAAAAGTTATGCATTAACTAATATTCAATACAAAGTCACATCAGAATTCAAAATAAAAAAGGATTATTAACAGTCATATTCTTTGAGAACAAAACAAATCACAGATACTAAAATGCATGCAGAAATATACAATAGTAGAGGTAAACATTTCAGGAGATTTGGTTGGGTAATTCCTTTCATATCATTAACCATCTAAAGGAAGTTCCACAGAACACTCTCCAAGTAGTAAGTTCTGAGGTGATGAACAAAATGACCTATCTATTTTTGCATGGAATTCACTAAAAATCCAGGTACTCAACTTGCCACAAACACTTCTCATGAAAGGTGACTTTTTAACGTCAGTATTTACATAGAAGAAAACAGGAATAAGTTTGCCTATTTGTAATTTTTTTTTCCATTGCATTTGCATCTTATTATTTAACTATGCATTTTAGGATGGATTTACTGTTATTTATTGAACATGTTACTTACTACAAGCCATGAAGTAATACACAAACCAAAACAATTTCTGTTCCAAAGAGCTTGTAAACCAGGCAAACACAGGAAAAACTGTCATTGGACCAAGGGGCATTACAGCACCCATTTTTCAAGGAAGATAAAGAACCCAAATAATTTATACCTCTCAGTGTCCTGAAAAGAGTTCTGGAAGACAAAGGTGCCAGAACTTACTGTATGCTATACTAGCAAACTATTACGAGCAAATTCATCTTTACCCCATCACTGCTCCAAATAACTTTTTAGTTAAAGCACAAAAACCGAAGTCAGAAGGACTATATTCTGTTACAAGCTCCTCCACAGAACTTCAGATCTTTGGCCAAGACCATTACCTATTTTCTTTACTTCATTCTGCATTAAGAGTCCAAATGTCACCACTTACACAAATGCACTTTATATCTGCATAAACAAGTGTTCTAGACTTTCCCCATGAAACTACTTTTTTATGTAAGGCATACAAACTATTTTGATAACAAAATCTGGTGCACAATACCATGAACACTTAAGAATTCTGCTTCCACAGACTGTGGCATTCATAAAAGTAGTAACTGATAAATTAAATATGAAGGATAGGAAATAGAGTAGTCACAGGAAATTAAATGTCCTTTAAAGTACACATTGTCACTCTTTGTGACCTTACGTTTAAAAGCTCAAATATTAATTATACAAATAAATTATCTGATTATGTAAATATCTAATCTCAGGTACATTAAAGAAACAGAAGAATAGAGGCCAAGTTTTCCATTAGTGCAGAAATGTCAATGTTAATATTTTCACATAGTATATTTATGTACTTTCTGAACCTTATGTTTCTCTTTAATTCACTCTTCGAATTGTCCAGATTTCTTTATTTTTAATTACAACCTTTTTGACCTTTTTCTCTTACTCATATAAAGTATTTTCAAAGGATGAAAGAGAACAGCTGTATGAATATATGCCCATTACATTGACACTGATCCTGGGTAAAAACATAGACTGGAAAATAAAGACTACAATCAGTTTAGAATCTGAGATGCTAGAATAACTGATGAGTATCAGAACAGCTTCAGGAGAACTAAGTCTTGCCAAACACAACTTCTTCCTGAATATAGGTTTATTTGATCAAAGTAACTGTTGACTTCAAATGCCTTGCAAAAGCCTTTTAATAGGCCTGTATGACATTCTGAGAGAGAAAAAAAATCAGTAATATAAAAGCCCAAATCTGTATAGGGTCTGAAATCAATTATATCTACATAAGTTATAGGTATCCAAAGGTAAATGTAAATGAGTAATTGAGATGCTACTAATACAAGTGAGCATTCCCATGCAGATCCTATGCGGCCAGTTTTGGCCAACAGTAAACATAGGCATCTTTATCATAGACTGGAATGTGGTCTTTCATGACATTCTAGAATACTCACTTGAGAGAAAAAGAAAAGAAAAAACTTGATAAACTGAGTTAGCAGAAAAAAAAAGTCAAGTTAAAATTTTAGACTAAGTAATGACGAGTGAAAACTGTACTTCACATACTATTTTATCCAACTGAATAATGAAGAAATGTCATTATCATCTACATACTCTTACATACAGAAGAGATTCCTTTTACATTTTTAAGTTAAGTGTTATAATACGGTTGGCACACTATTCTCTTCAATATCATAATCTAGTAATACATGCAAAGCCTCATACAAAATCTTGGCATTCTTGTAGAATATCTGCATATACAAAGTGTGAGCTACAGCTCCGCAAAATCACCCCTTTTTTTAAAGTATTATTTATGTATCTTCTTTTACTCTCATGAGGAGTTATTAGAATTATTACTAGAATACTAGATAAAATTCTAGTAACAAAACCCCTTCAAAAAATAGAAAATAACAGGAATTGAAAATTAAAAAAAAAATCATAGAAACTTCCCCTTAGATTTACTCTATTATCACACACCTGAAATTAAAATACATTGGCATTCAAATTGCCCAGTTCCATTATACTTCTCACCATTAGCACAGCTTTATATCTTAAAAGATATTTCTTTAAATCACATGTAACTTGTTGTTGAAGAATTCTGCCTTAGTATAACTTATGTTTGGACTTCTTCCTTAGACCATTCCCTCATTCTCTTAGGTAATTCATTTGCTTAGAGTACCATCCAAGAAAAGATTACAGGTTAGCATCCTGGAACCTATTGGCCAGGAGATTGCTTCCCTACTAGGACTGCACCTCTGGGCAGATGGTCTGGTAAACCAGTTTGCTCCATCCAGATTCTCCCCAGATGGGGAGACAAGTGACTCATCCCTCCTGACAGATAAGCTGCTGACATTTCCATCTCTGTTTACTGGGTTAGCCGACAGATTATTGACACTATCCTTTTATTTTCTCCCTATTCTCTTTACATTAGAGCTGGGAACTCTTAACAGGTGAGCACTCACTTTCTGCTGCAGTCTGGAGACACCACATGGAGTCAACTTTACTAGTAGTTTAAATTTCAGAATATAAAAATGAAGCATGTGTATTAAAAATCTACATGGCAAAACTCAGTTTGACAAAAAAGTTAAAAGGTCCTGAGGAAAAAAGGCATCACAAGTCATGTGATGAATTTCACATACAGATGTTATTTATCAAGGGAAGAAAAAGACTTTTTCCAAAGGTTTCTTAAGGCACTGAAAAAGTTATGGACAAATCTTGCTCCATAAAAAAAAAATTAAATCCAACCTCTTTTTTAACTTAAGTGATGAGCAGTTAAATTCTGTAAGCAAGAGAGTCTCAAAGTCAGAATTTCCAAAAGGAAATGCACCTTTTTAAAGCAAACAACTGACTTAAAGTTACTTCGGGATTGTAAAAGTGGGTTCCAAAAGTTCTATCTAGCTATGAAAAAAGGACATATAAATTTGAACGATGCTTGGCAGAGATCCATACATTTTAAGGAAGTTAATCTTGAGGCTGCTCAACTGTACAACACACGAAACCCCTTTTTATATAGCATTGAACAAATAACTCTTCCTAGGACCGGAACCTTACAAGCCCTACAGGATACGGAGAGAGGGAGGACAGGCTCAGACACAGGGTTAGAAGACTAAAAATAGACCACTAATGTTCTAAGAAGCTAGGAAAGCAACCACTAACCACTCTAAGACACAGCCCCATAAACTTCTGATGCCACTAGACTATATTACATGGCACACCAAAATGTGAAAAGCAATTTTTTTTAGCCACTGCTTACTAAAGACTCAATACATTGTGATTGTGTTGTAATATTCAAGAAAAAAGCCCCTAAGTTTTGCATCATGATTTTACTATTTCTAAATTAATAGGACACATTATAAAGATAAAAGCTGACAGGATATTTAACTCTGGATTCTCCTTTCTTTGCCCTCAGTCATCACCACCTATACTTCAACCTTTGAGCTCTGCCCACTGCTTTTTTGCCATTGCCTCTCTCTCAGAAACAGCTCGTACTTTTTTTAATGTTGATGTGATGTGCTTCTTTAAAATTGCTAAGCTGGAAAATTTACATGTAGAAATAAACACTCAGTACCTCTAAGGCTGAATAAGTATTTAGACATATTCCCCAGCCTCCAGTGTGCTTACTACTATAACATTTTTGCTGAATAATTTCAAAGTACATAGGAACTAATTCTACTGCCTGTATTTTGGATTTGACTGGTACCTGTAATCAACCTGATAAAGAAGAAAAAACCCTAAAAAGCAGAGACAAAATATCTTTTCACTGGAGTGCAAATCTCCAAATATTTTATTTTTAGCATATAAATAACAAATTAGATTATACAATTCTTTATTGTATCAGCATTGATGAACCATTTCTCATGCCTTTAAATGACACTTTAAACAGGCTTTTCTCTCCTCTAATTCAAGAACCTGAAGTTGCAAAACAAACAATTCAAGTATGACCCATTTTTAAATACCCTCCCTCCTATTCACTATTAATGATACTAGATCACCTACTAGCTTCTGAAATTTCTAAGACAAGAACAAAAATCTCTTCAGACCATAACAGAGAATGGAAGTGATTCTTATCCGCCTGTTTTCAGTGATAATAACAGTGACGCTGAAAATGTGACTCTTTCCCCAATTACCTGGACAATAATGCAGAAATCACTAAATAGATGGGAGACGTTTAAAAGGGGAAGTGATTAAGCATTTATTTTTGAAGTCTGTAGGACAGAAATTACTCAAAATAAGAAGGATGCCTCAGATTTATAAACATAGAAATTAGTGTTAGACAAAGCACACTGGTAGAGGGATTAAAAAGTAACAATAAAACTGAGTGCACGTTATAACACCAGCATCAGTGCTGTAAAAAACTTAAGCATACATTTATTTTTAACAATTTTTAGAACATTTCTGAAAAGGTATTACCTAAACAAACAGATGGAAGATACAGCTAAAAATTACCTCTACAGCTTCTGAAAGAGAGAAGTCTTGAAAGGAGGACTCATTTATCTGTCCAGGGCTTTCAGTCTTATCATTTATTGCTTTTCATTGAGCAAAAAAGAATACTTTTTATAAGTTTCCTTTGAAAAACACTTTAGGTAAACACACAATATAATATGTTTGAGAAGGTATATCCTTGTGTCACACTGATTTATCTGAAGCTGAGCCGAGTTAGACTTAGACTGTTGTAAATATGATGTATGGGGAAATGGATCCGTGGAAAAATTTTACAAATAGATTCAAGTTTTGCAAGACATGAGTAATAGTCCCTAAAGTGAGCTGAAATAGTATTATTAACTTATTAGAAGTATATTCTCCTTGGCCATCATGAAGGAGCTGAAATAAATAACACTCTGTCTTGAAATAAAGAACTACAAAGAAAGTCTGAAGGATTTCTCCATCTATCATGCATGATTTCACATTACAGGGAAAATATTTGAGAAGTATAACTGACTTGGTATTATAGAATACCTTAGTATCAGGGGAAAAAATTCTGAGTCAATAAGACTTCAAAAAATCTATGTTTCTTATTATTATTGCACCTTTGAATGATAAAGACAAAATAAAAAAGTTAATTAAGCAGTGAAGAGAGTGTTCATAGTTCTGTTAAATATTTCCTCCCAATATTCCTAAATCACAGAGCAGAAAAAGAAGATCCCTTATTTTTCAGTTAGGTTAAATCATTTAATTAGAAGATGAGAAAAAAAACTAAAACCAAAACAATATTCAAAATCTACATTGATACTCTGTGGCCTTAAAATAATGTAAATTTAGTAAAGAATTTCTACAGAGATTTCAAATCTAATTGTCTTCTCCCCAACTTCAACACAAACAGTGCACTTTTTGTAACACATAATGTCTACATTATCATCAAATACAACTTTAGAGTACTTCTGATATTTTATAAAAGCTTCGTATTCTTTGACCGCTATGTAAGACATATTTTCATAGTTCTGTGTGAATAAGTTTTAGTACTTTAAAGAAAATATTTAAGTTCTTGTTTGCTGTGGGGACATCTGCAAAAATAAAATATTCTGTTACATTCTTATTCTGCATTTTTATGTTCATGATTTTGTAATCAAAAAATGTTAATCCCCTTTAACAAACAGATAACCCTTTTTGGACAGTCAGCAAATTTAGGATTTTATAGCAAGAAAACATTTAGTTACATTACTGAATTAAACACTAACCCATTTGAAATTTTTTCACATGACACCATCTACAAAATAATTGAGCTAAGGAGGAACAGTGATACCAATGTTTCGTGCCTGTTATAGCTGAATTCTGTTTCCTGAAAGAAGAATGCTTACCAACTGTAAATAAGTTCACAAGGTGTATTCACTCAACGTGTTTAAATGGACTCAATACTAAGAAAGGAACAGTTTCTTCACAAAATTTTCTGACTGCTTATATACTAGAGCTCCTCCAGAGTAAGTGCCTTTCCCTTCCATTTTATTTACATAAATATGTAAATAAAAAGTAAACAGATTTAAGATTTTATATACATATCAGTACCCATAGGAAGCATGCTTTTTCTGCTGACTTACTGAAGAGTAACTAGGCCATTTTACAATGAAAAACAAATCAATGCTCAAAACAATACATTCAGGGTTGTTTGTTTTTTCCAAGGAATAAATCATCATCAACAAAAAGCACCATTTTGCATACAGATTTGTCTGACAAAGATAGTTAAAAAACCCCAAAATATTCTGCAGCACCCCAATAAAGACAAAAACCCCTCTACCTAAATTTCAACATACTCCAGGAATTCACAGAATTCCAACATGCCCACTTGCTCCTCTCTAGGCTGACATTTCTTTCCTGTTTCTTAGACGTGAACAAGTACTGCTTGTGGACAATTAGAAACTTCTATGTAAGAAAGAGACAATATTTTATTAGAGAGAACCTCTGAAAATAAATCAAAGTTAACTTACTGTACTGAAGCACACCATAAGCTGCATCGCTTCTGCATATCCTTAAATGCCTCCTTTCTCTGTATATTTGCTCCTTGTCAGTTTTAACAGGAGAAGGTGAATAGCACTCAGTACTGGACCCGCCAGAACTTCATTATTCATGATGTAGCACCTAATGGGACAGCAGAAGAGCGTTAGCTTTAATAATTTAATAAAAAAAAAAATTAGAAAGGGGGGAGAAGACAAAATTACCTTGCAAAACAAAACCAATTTTCTATTCCCACCAACTTCTAGGTTTGAATTCTACCCGTTTGTGAACACAGACTAATTCTGGTGAAATTGCAAGATTCATTCACTACACACTTCAGAATTAACTGTACTGAAACGGGACACAACTATTGAAGGGTAAACTAAATGAGTGAAATCTTACTAAATTTATAGAATAGTTTAAACATTTGAATCTAGTTATATTCCATATTGATCAAAATTCTGAACATGCATTTATTAATCAGCAGTCCACTAAGTTTAGAGTTTCTGAAAGTCTTGCTAATCACTGCCAGCAAATTTAGAAACTAGAATCCATAAGAACATTGATCCCAGTAGACTCAGGACTGGGCTACACCACAACATGTGGGGAATTTGGTACATGTAGGACCTTCTCTTTCTGTCTGCAGAGGTGGAAATTTCATTGCACTATAAATGATTATTTTCAGATGCTTGCATAAACTAAGTTGATTTTTTTTTTGCAGCATATGCTAGTTTTCACTTAAAAACTACTCTACAGCTCCCTCCCACCATATTCATCCCTATATTTCGCCTCATTTTTTAACAGGAAAGCAAGAGGGATTTTTCTAATTGAAAATGCCTTTCAGCTTTCTCTTCCTAAGACACGACACACTTTAAAACACAAAACTGAATTTGGCAGAAACTGAACATCTTTTTATATTTTATAAAATGGAGACGTGCAAGTAAATTTAATTTGTGGTCAAAAGAGACACAATGTTTCCTTCAAATGTATGGTAGGATAGCTCAAAGTGCCTGTAAAATGTGTTCACTGATGCAAATGCTTAGAACATTATCTACTGCCAGTAGCTGCACTACTGGCAGTAGATTACAAGTGCAGAAAATATCTATCTACTACAGCAGAAAACTGACACTTTATACATGCTCACAGCTAGGCAGAAAAGTCTAACAAAGAGTAAAAGCATTTTTAATAATGACAAAAATCAGGTTTTAGATAAAACTTTTCATACACCATAAAATCTTACCTCACTGAATTTGTGCTGATGAATAAAAACATTAAACGAAATTGTTTACTATAGGGTTTTTCCTATCCTTGTAACAATGGGTCTTTAAAATCTGAAATAGGCACAACCTGAGGTCTACAGTCTTGAAAGCAACAAAACCATGTTATAGTGGCCACCTAGCTTTTATGACTAGTACAATTCTCAGTTTTGAATTTCCTCAGTGCACTGAATTTCACAGACAACTTGAGATTTAAGTGAAAATGTTGTTGTTCACGTTTTATTAGGCCATTCTTTCTTTTTACTGTCACACTTCTGTGCCAGAAGAACATTTCCCATCACCTGTTGACAGACCAGACTTATGAAATCTGAAACTGGAAAATTTCTTTCATGGATCTGTACAGAGCAGTAAAGTCTTGATGGGAATGATACCAGATTACACTGGTCTAAGCACAATTCAGTAAGTTTATAGGGAAGAACACAAGCACAGGATGTATTGCTGCTCCAATGATGGTTTCCACCATAGCTTCTTTCCACATTTCAGTCTCATTAAGCACGACCACCCGAGATTAATGTACATACGCAGCCACTGTGATAATTCTTTTCCACCATGTTATCTGAAGGTAAGAGAAATCACAGAATCAGTTAGGTTCAAAGAGACTTCTTGAGATCATGTAGTCCAACCCCCTTGCTCAAGGAGGGTCACCCAGACCAGGTTGTACAGCACCATGTCCAGACAGTTTTCAAACATCTCCACAGACAGAAACTCCACCACCCCTCCAGGGAACTTGTTCCAATATTTGGCCATCCTCACAGTAAGAAAGGTTTTTCTTTTGTTCCGAGAGAATTTCAAGTGGTTTAATTTGTGCCCATCACCTCTTGTCCTATCAGTAGGCACTACTTGACAAAAGCCTAGCTCTTTCTTCATTCTCTCCCAGCAGGTACTTATACATGTAACAAGATCCCTGCTGAGACTCCTCCAGACTGAAAGTCCCAGTTCTCTCAGCCTCTCTTCATATGATGGATGCTCCCACCACTTAATGATCTTTGTGGTCCTTCTATGGACTCACTCCAAGAAGTCCACATATTTCTTAGACCGGGGAGCCCAGAAGCAGACATGGTACTCCAGATATGACTTCATCAGTGCTGAACACTGAGGAAAAGGATCACCTGCCTCAGCCTGCTGGCAGTGCTCTTCCTAATGCAGCACAGGGTGCAGGAAGGCAGAGTGTTGGCTAGTATTCAACTTATTGTCTACCAGGACCCCAAAATCCCACGCTGCAGAGCTGCTTTTCAGTCACTTGGGCCCCAGCATGTACTAGCAGGACTTGGAAGTGCCCTTGTTGATCATGATATCTGTCTCTGCCCAATTTTCCAGCCTGTCTGGGCCCATCTGAATGGCAGCACAACTAATCAATGCATACAGTATTGCGCAGTAACTCCTCACCATCATTGTATTGTCTGCAAATTTGCAGAGGGTGTGCTCTGTCCCATCATCAGGTTATCAACAAAGAGGTTGAACAGTACTGGCCCCAGTATCAGTCCCTGGGGTGCACACCAATTATTGACTTGCCTCCAACAGAACTTTGTGCATTAACATTATTCTTCAGCAATTAACATAAGAACTTTGGTTTGTTTGTTTTAAATTCATGATTTTTTTCTTGGTTCAAATTCCATAAATATTAATACACATGCTACCAATTAAATAACTTGTGAGTACAGTTTTTCTATTTGAACCATCTGCAGCCGAAAGAACTTTCTGAAGCAAAATGGGAAGGAAATCCAAGTACTAAAAAACCTAAGAGCACATGGATTTATAATGGAGACTATCTAAAGACAGGTTTAAGTCACTGTGTCCTCAGTCTGTGCCACTAGTTTCTGAAGATGTTTTTATTCTGCATTATCTTTGTACTATTACCAATACTACACGTATTTTACCATCACTTCCCTTTTGACAGAATTAGGTCTCCATAAACATGTACAGATCTGGAAGCAGAGTAGAAGTGTTTGAAAACAAACATCTGAAATGTTGGGCAGCATATAAAAGCCAAAACATTATCATTGTTTTTACCACTATTTGTCTTATATTATATAAGGAAGTTACACTGGATTATTTTTTTTGTACTAGTATCACAACAGCAAGCCAAAATTGTAAAGACCTTTTTCTTCTGAAAGCAAAGCTGCTGTTAAATTCTGTCACAAAGCACTTTTTCCACACAGAACTGCTAGTAAAGCAAGTGGGAAACGTGCTTGAATTCCAGCTCCATAGGCTATGGGACCCTTGCCATAAGACCAAAGAGTCTAACTACTCAAAATCCCACATTTTAGTTCATTTAGTTCATGCACAGTCCCTGTGGTGTTTTTTAAGACCATTATCCAAATGAACACTTGAAGTTACTGATATCATATTTGTGGCATCAGGATTTTCTAAAGATAAGTTCAGGTGCTCCAACACCATCAAGGACCATTGTCTCTAGAGTTTTAACTCCATCAAGTGGCCTTTAGATCAAATAGAGCTAAGGTAAGCTCAATAATAATTAAGAAACCCAAAAACCCAAAAACCACCACAACTAAACACCACCACAAATAACCACTAACACCACTCACTGGTCTTTCAGGTTGCAGATGTGAGGGAGAAATGAAGTAACAAGCCAAGAAATATCCTTGTAAAAATACATTACTTTTTTAAATCCTCCATGCCTTAAGTGCTGCTCAGGAAAGACCAAACTCAGAAACTGGATTACACTAGGCCAGCTTCTACAATACTAAGCAGAATTCTGCCATCAAGGATGTACTACTCAAAAAGCCCTTCATCTAGCCCAAGCATAGAGAATTTCATTCAGCTGAATCCAATGTATACAATCAGCAGGGTAAAAGTAGCGTGTGAACTATACTTCTGGAGCCAAGGTTACACAATAACTAGATTGATATTGTATAAATTGATTCCTTGCTATTTATAGATGTTAACTGATTTGACCAATACTGTAGCATGCATTTTGCACATGTATGTGGCTGGGTATTATTCTCTGCCCACTCAGCGTATTTATATCTATATATGTACTAGATGTGTTGCAGTACTTCATTAAATTACTTAACACCTTAAAATTCTGTACATACAAAAGCTGCCATTATTTTAAAGAAAATAAAATTCTCAGATACATCTATTCAAAATAAAGCCCAACAGAAAATGTTTTTAAAGTGTATCATGTTAGATATTAGCTTTGTAGATTATGTTCACCTTCACTAAAATTTTTGCTTGCATTATTAAACATCATTTAAAAAGACATAGTGCAGTGGAATGTATTAAAACACCCAGACAGCTGCAAAATATCTATGGAAATTGTGACTGAAATATCTTACGATTTGAAAAGAAAAAAAGGAATGAAGTAATTTTCTAAAAAAATGTATACGAATATATACATAAAATACAAGTTAGAGACATTAAAAAAAAACACCGAAAAGAATATTGCTTATGTAGAATACCTACTGAGATAGTTTTAAGTCTGTTCCTCATTATTTGCGAATGTTGATGTGCTTGGGCCTAAAATTAGACTTACTCGATCAGTTATGTTGCGGTTCTTGGCTGCGATACCCTTTCAGCCTGCCCCTACACTGCCCTCTTGTGCGCTAACGTGGTAATGCACTAGCTCAAGATTGTTTCAACAGTGAGCAGCTTCTTCAGTACAGAGAGACACAATGGGAAAGGAGTGACATAGCAGTTGCACGCATGGGAGAGAACTCCTTGGCCTTAATTTGCTGCTGCAGGAGGATTCAGCAAGAAAAACGAATTTAACACACCCACAGGCGTTCTTTTCTGAACTGGCACTATAGCTCGAGACTATTAAATATTTATTTTGCAAATAAAACTAGTTCACTAATTATTATAATTATTCCTATTATATGAATAACAATTATTATAATAACAACCATAAAAAACTGTAATTGATTTTAAGTGGAAATAACCTGCTGTAACTCATTATGCAATTCCATCTCTTGGCTGTAACAGGAATCAAGATATTCAACTCCTTCACAGCAATGTGTATTTCTTGGCTTTAAGCAGGTCTGTGCTTATCCTGCTTGTAATGACTGTGACATTAGTGCACTTCTGAACCAAATCTGGTTAACTGTACCAACAACCTGCTGGCCATTACCTGGATCTTGCAGATATTTTGAATTTTATTTTCAGTTGTGCTTACCCTTCTAACTTTCTTACATTTCTAGCACCAGTAATCTTAATGCTTTAAGCATTTAAAAAGCATTTAAATAATATGGTAACTCTACTGCTATACCAGGAAATCAAAATTTGGAAATCCTGGGCAAAGTTATTCAGCTAGTTTTCAGTTATACAAATTGGATGCTTATTTGCATACGTTATTATGTTATGTTAGTAAAAACATGTAGTGAGGAAAAGAGGAAAGGAATTGATGGAGGGTCATCTTCAATAGTTAGAACTACAATAGCAGTAATCCATAACTGTATCTAATAATGGAAACTCTAGCTGCAGTCCTTTCAACAATGTCACTAATGGTTGCTGTAGAAATAACAATGTCATTAAACCAAAACTGAAAGCAGGGAGCATCTGGAAGCTCAAAGCCCAGTATGCAGCATCTCTAGTGTTAAATTTCTAACGTTAAATTTTATTTACAGGATTGTATTTCTCACACATAAATCATATTCTCTCAGTCTTCTGCTTCCCACACAGCTGCACCTCCACCCACCCTACTTCAAGGCTGTACTGTTTGTGCAAGGTAATATTCATCGCTGCATATAGTAAAATGATTCTACCTCCAGTTACCCAACAGTGCTTCTTTTTCACTCCATATCATTAATAGTTAGTCATCGAGCTATTATTCATTCTCCGAATGCCTAAATTGAAATATCACTGATAGGTTTACATCCTTAACAACTGCACATAATATGGAGAACTGTATTTTGATTGGTTGCATCTTCACATGTTCCCATTTCTGCTTGCAAACACTCTTGTTGTTGAAGAATGTGTATCAACAACAGGCTTCAAGATATTTCATACCAATTAATATTTAAAACATGTCTTTACCTCCACAGCAATGTCACTCGTTTGAGTTACTGCAGATTTTCAGCCCAAAAGTAAACCTCTCTGCCAGCCAGTATTAAGCCAAGTACCTGTTAAGCCTTGGTTCCAGTACAAAAAACCACATATGTATATGTATCTCTGATTTTACCTTAAACAATACTCCTTCTCTATATGTAAAAGCATGACATGTTAAATTACCTAAAATATTTGATCGCATAGTGAAAATTATTCCTGTAAACATAAATGCTACTTTTTTTTAAAGCTTCATATTTATTATATTTTACTCAAAAGAGTTACTATATTTTACTCAATTTTACTCCACATACACAGTAGGGAGCACCCCAAGTAGATGAGGTAAGAGTGAAATTCTTTATAGAAAAAAATGTGTTGATAGGCACAGTCAAATTTTATACTCACTAGGAAAGAGTGCAGGATATGCAAGGACTTTAAAAAAATATTGTATCTAACTTTAGATACATGTTTGCATTAGCATACTTTCGTATAATACAGGAAGGGGTGCTGGAAGACTACCTTTTGCTATACTAAGCATGAAGTGGGTTCAATGAGGTCAGCTGCTACTTCAACATAGACCCAACTGAACAGACCCTCTATCATCTATAACTTATCCCTTTACTAAGATAGTAACAATGTTCAGAAATAAGTCGTAAGGTCAGGGAATACTGCAGCAGCAGGGATACTTAAAAGCTGGCATCTCTGTAAGTAAATTCTCCATTTGGTAAGGAAAGTATGTTTACTGTTCGAATCCCATGTCTTGTTTGTGGATGTTTTTGGGCCAGTATTAGCAAAGGACTTAAAATTCTGCATTCCTTTTAGACCGCCCATGCTTCAAAAGCACTACAAGCAAGCCCAAACACCCAAACTTAATACAAGTAATATCTCGGCACACAAGGAACTTTTGTTCATGTAGTACTACAGCAACACCTTGTTCCACACATAGACCTAGCCACTGCATCTTACAGTCACAGATTATTTTACCCGCAAACAAAACAAAGAATTATTTGAATTTTTAATAAGGGAGGTGAGAATAACAGGGAGCACTGTTATTCCCTCAGACTCCAAAGAAAGCTAGAAAGGTCCTTTACCCATTTTCTCCCAGGATATTATCAACTCAGACAGTACAAGGAGGTTTTCTGCAGGTCTTCCAAAGGAAGGCAGAAATGGAGAAACAGGTAAGGCAGTGTTTCCTGAGAAGCGGAGGGTAAAGTGAGGCTTCTGAAGGGAGTGCAGAAGCAATACGAGTCTAAAATGTGTAGGGAAGTACTTAACACTTAAACCAGAGTGTGTCCATATTCCTTTTTATTTTTTAACAAAGAAGATTAAGTGACAGAGGGGACAAATAAAATAAATAAATACAAGTATTCTATCACATTCTACCCTTACTTCTATCAAAGAGTTGTTCTCAGGTAATTATGCACCTTGTATGCCAAGCTCTTCAAACAGGTGCCTCCAATAACTCACCTAGACATAGTATGCTTTCAGCATTGAGGGAGATGATATTTTATAATACCTTCATCTGAATTTGTCTGTTGAATATAGATGTGTGTATATATATCATGCATATATTCACACAGTTACCACCACTTCATTTTCTTCCCCCATTGAAAATACTGAGTGTTAAAAAAAAGGTCTTTTTCAGTTATCCATACTGAAAATAGAAAAAAATTGTTTTTATTAGCAAATACTTTATTGTTATAATTGTATGCAGTTATCTATTCCTTTAGTTAGTTTTTATTGCCAATGGATTCTTAGTCTTTCCCCAGTGACGTAGTATTTGTCACTATTCTGGGCATTAATCCAAGTCCAAAGATAGGAATGAAAATTATAGGCTCTTCCTACATAGCTTTCCTTTTTAGCATCTTCATGCAGGCTCCACATTAGCAACTTCTAACTTCTCTCAGATATCTTCCTAGATAAGTCACTCTCCAAATGGATCAAAGTGAAATAAATTCAGCTCACTGCTACAGGGGAATTAATTCTTTAACTTCTTACTAAAAATACACTTATTTTTTTGAAATTTAAATAAAGCAAATAGTTTGTTCATGGTTGTTGCTTTCTTGTAGCATAATCTATAGTATCCATCATATTAATATCTGAGATAATATATTAATGGAATTTTCTTCACAATATTTTGTAAAAATGGAAAATATTATCCTCATTTTAGCAATAAGGAACCCATGCACAGAGAAAGCATACTGCATGTTCAATACCACAAGAGAAAAACTATGCTGAAATCAGGAATACCTTTCTGAAAATATGATTTTCCTGTTTCCTATTTCTTTTGGTATTTTGGAAAATATTCCTATGTATTCTTACTGCTATTCGATGATGCGAATTAAATGGAATGCTGAATCCATCTTTTTGATTTGATCTTACTCATCATACTACCTTAATGGGCAGAAGTTTTAGTCATGGGTCAGGATTCATACTGCCAGATGTTAAACTAACGAGCTGGATATGCTAAAAATACTAAGTATTAACTGACAAAAAAAAAAAAAAGATAAACAGATCTAATTCACTCCTAGTCTGAATTAATTGACAGCAAGTATTTTGAGGCAGAAGACAGAACTAAGGTGTCACTGATACCATCTGTCACTTGTGCTTTGACACAGGGGAGATATTTGTAAAGCACATCCACATTCTACTGCTAATGGAAAATCTCTGATTATACAGAGCCTCTACATAGCAGTAGGGATGTATTTGACAAAACATTGCTCTCTACATGTTTACCAAATCCCCTGGATCATATCAAGTAGGTACTTTAAAAGAGACTGTTTTACTGAACTTTAAATGGACATATTGACAACACATTAGAAATCTGCTAGACTTTTCTTCCTTTCCTCTTGAGGCCCTTCCTCTTTCTTCACTTCTCTATTTATAATAATGAAAAAATAAGGAAACCGTATTCGCATGTAGTTCTTCAACCTCACTCTAAAACAAAATTATGAACTGTTGCCAAAAACTTCTTGGCTGCCTTTCACAATGAAAGGTATTAACTTGGGGTTAAAATGAGCTATCAGCTAAGATTACAAGTTGAGTGGTGATTGGGAAGCACTGAATCACCTAAGATAAAACATTAGAAGTGGCAAATCAGAAAATACTTCTGAAAGAACAATTGGAGAGGCTGTAAAAACAATCAAAAGATAAATGTCAGGGAATTAGCAAAACAGCATTTGACAAGCCCAATTGTCTCCCATTATTTTTGTCCTACCATTTTAAAATCATCACTTCCCAGAGTCCATTTCTAGTTTTCTCCCTCTTTCCTCCTTCCCTGTGCTAGACATTTTGGGAAAACAAAAACTACCTATTCTTCTGCTCCTCCTCAAAATACATCAATGCATCAACCCTCCAATCCTGTGTTACTGTAGAACCTACTACAGGACTTTACACATACAAACATAGTCTTTCAGATATAAAAGGAAGAAAAACACAAAAGAAGCATAACAAATTAATCCATTACATCCTACAGGTGTGTGTAATTGGTTAGCTCTTATGCTATATTCATACAATACCATATATCATTTAGGGGTTACACCATTGACTTCACTTTGTCCAAGCTTTCACCATTAATGTTTTATCCTTGAGTCAGATTATTTTAAAATAACAAACAAGAAAAAAACTTATGGGGAGTTCAGTTTCCAAAAGCATAGCAAAAATGTTCCGTCACTTGGTACATCATAAATAAACTATGATCTGTTTATTGTCTGTAACATCTGTAAATATCTTTATGTATATGTGTAACATCACTGTCTATATCTTAAATACTTATGGTGCTCGATTCAGACATCAGCTTTCTTAATCAGATTTGCAACATCTTATCTCCCCACACTCTGCATAGAAACAAAGAGAAACATGAGTCTGAAACTGATCAAGACCAATAAATGGACAAACAGTTGTAAGGAATACAAAGTTATCAAAATTGTTAGGAATAAGCCAACAAAAGACAGAAGAAGTTTGACCAATCTCTGACACAATTGTCAGAGACTGTACTTAATTTTCGTCATGTTTTTATAACACAACACTTTTGAGAGAAAGAATTGGAACAATATCAGTATTTTTATTTTCTGTCCCTGACAAACATCTTTGAGCATGTCACAGTGTCCACAATGGATTCTGAGTTCAGGACTCGCTTTTACCATTTGTTTTGAATTGTCATTGCGTTTGCAGAAAATTTTCCACTAGGGCCTGTGTAAGGGGTGCCGAAGCGAGTGAGAAGGCTGCCACAGATGCCGCCTGCGTTAAGCCGAGCGGCTGTAGGGCCGCTGGCGCTCTGCGGCAGGCAGCTCAAACAGGTCGAATAGCGCCCCCTGGCGCCTGCAGGGCGGAGCACGGCGCTCACCAGCAGCCGGCCTGGAGCGCTGCGCCTTAACAGCGTTAACTACGTCCTGCATGGGAACGCGCGGCGGAAACGGGGGAGGATTGCGGTGGTGCCTAATTGCAAGACGCAGCAAAAAGCTGCGGTCCCTGACCCTTGCTGGGCGACTTCATCTCAATATAGCTTAGAAATGAGCTGTATGAGTATATGCCCAAGTAAGAACCACTTGGTTCTGCAAAGGAATTAAAAACATTAGCGAAGAACTTCAGGTAGAATTAATATTGTGTAATGGGGACGCAAGGGATATGCATTTCAAAACATGAGGGAAAGGGTCTTTTCATAGTCAAAGCATATTGTGTTATTAACTAGAAGAAAAATACTGAGTAAATCGACTTAGTTTTCCAAATGAGCCCACAGGTTATCATATTAAAGGCAGCATTTTTTAAGCTACTACAAGCGTACATTCAGTTCGTCATCCATTTCAGAAAATACAGAAGAAGTATTCCCTAAAAAGCAAGGGAATTGGGCCACTGACAAGCATTCGTTCTGAAAACATTCAAGGATTAAAGCACAGAAAAGCAGGGCCAAAACAGCAAATGCTAATAACAGAAATTCATACAGAAATGCCAGTTTTAACCCTTTGAAAAAAAAAAGCATATAAGTAGTAGTCAAAGCAACTTTGGTTATTTCTGTACAGGATCTGTTAAGGCACTGAAGAAATATTATAGTAAAAGTTCTAGAATTGCACATGGCATCACATCATCAGTGAATCATGAATATCCAGCAGAATACCAGCACCTGCAGCATCACCATCTTCTGCTACTGTTCAGAAAAAAAATTGAACCAATTAAGCTAACTGACTGGTAACCACAATGCCATTACACTCAGCATAAATTAAAACTATGCATGTAGCAAAGGAACTTGGCACACTTCACAAAAACACCCTTTATACACAAATATATGCCTACCAAACATCTCTGTGCACATACCTTTCATTCTCTGAACACTGAATGCCTTCAGGCTAGCTGCTGGCTAGCATGTTATCAGTCACTTGTACCTTACTCTCTTGCCTCCAGGCTTCCTACTTGTCTTTACTATATCTATATTTTTTAATCTAAAATAATTCTATAGTATTTTTTTTCTGTAATCTTGTACTCGGAAAGCAAATTTGAATAAAAAACCTTAAGATCCCACAGTTCAACATGAACACTCATGACACCACCAGTATCTCTGCTGTTGCACATTCAGCAAGCAACCTATGATATATACTGTACATTATGGTTCCTTTAAACATTACCAGGACATCCATTTCTGTCATCTAGGAAAAAAAAAGATCTGACGTTAAGGGCTTACAGTCACATAAACATGTATGAAGAAGAACAGACCCGTTATAAAATAAAACTGTAAAAAACAGGATAAGGAAAAAATTGTAGAAACTGAAAGCCAAAGTCTCTACTGGAGAAGCAAGGTAAACCAGCCTATTTAACCCAAAACTGTAACCAAATACCATTGCTTGTATTTAGTCAACACTAAAGGGCCACAGAGTGACATAAAGGAATAAGCTGGTTTTACTACAGTGACAGCTTCTGGCAGCTACCTAAACCAGTTCTTATACATCTTCGTTAATTAAAATTGCTTTAATATTTTTTTTCCTGACAACTAGTCAGCTTTCCCCACCAGCTAAGGCATATTGAGATAGTTTGTATTATACTTTTTTTGGTAGACCTGGTTGAAAACACTGAAAAAAAAAAAGAAATCTTACCTTGGCTTTTAAAAGCCCAAAACCATTGCAGAAGAAATTATAAAAAAAAAAAAAAAAGCCTTCTCAAGAACACTCCTTTTCTACAAACCCAGCTGGTTTGTGGAAACCAGTACCTTTTACCATCTACTTTCAGCTCCAGATAAAACTGGTAATTTTAGTGTGAAATTGCAAAGTAAAAGGGGAGGAAATAATTTTAAAGTGATTGACACTTTGCCTCACTGTCATAGCACTCTCCAAACTATCATACTGCAACAAGGTCTTTTGCTATCTCATATCAGCACACTCTTCATACAGTCCCTCTACTGACTTCTCCTTGTCTCACCACATCTCATCCAAGGCCCACTCTCTCCTCTCTTACTTATTCCTCTCTCCTCCTCAGCCACCCTCTCTTCGTTTGCTCTCAACCACTTAATAGCACCAGCCACACCTGCACCTTATCCACACGAGCCAACCCACCACCCTGAAGACAGCCCACAGCTGTATACTATCAGTGTTAATTAACCCAGCTTCATTCCTCTACAATTCCTCTACAGGTTTTTTGAAGGGCCACACTTGGTTTTCTGCTTTCTCCTACCCTTTCAAATCTGTTCAAGCAGTACAAAAGGAGATATCTGGACCTGCTACCACAACACTTTACGCAAACCCCAACTTTTATAACTTCCTCCTCACTCAAATTCTAAACTTACACCCAGGTACACAATCAAGTAGAGGTAACTGGCTTTTGTTCTCAGCTTCTCTTTTCTCTCCCAATGTAGATAGTCCAGCAGTTAAAAAGTGTGGTATTAACTTCAAGCCTAAGCCCTTAGTTAAGCACAAGCACAGTTAGCTGCACTCACACCTTATTCACTTAGAGTCATCTGAATATAAAGCAACAATTTATTCTCCTATTTATTTTTTCAATTATAGTAAATAACCAAAAATACAGCTACTAGAAGTCAAAAGTACATGGGGTGGGGTTGGGTGAGGGAGAAGTGGAATCAAAGTTCCAAGAAAGGTGAAACATCTAGGAAAGTAAATAACTAGTTCTTTGGGGGCTCATACAGTTTAGCTGAAAAATTACAGAGTCCCAATGCACAGTCATGAGTTCTTACAACAGCTCTCCCGCATTAGCGTGTCTGCCTTCTTGGCTTCATTGTGGCTATTTTGAACCAGAACAACTTTGATTTTGATTTTCCCAGATACAGATCCCATGAATTAATGGGTTGGAGAGAAATGACAAGTTTACATTTCAAACTTGCCATAAGAAAAATTAATATGTAAAGCTTCAAGTTTTCTTATTTAGCTGGGTTTGTGCAACATTTAAATTAAATAAATAGTATATTTCTCACAACCAACTAGTAAGGCAGATCCAGCTGCAGTTCAAGATTTCTTTTTCCCCCTCCAGATGTATTTTTTTGACCACAACTGTGCAGACCATGTTAATCAGGAAGCAGAACATTTTCTTTATCACAAAAGACTGAAGACCCAGTATCCACAATAAGAATCATCAACAAAAGGTTACCAACACTGCCTATACAAAATCCATCACCTATAAGCTTAAAGACTCTATGTTCCTCCAAAACAGATTATGGTAGCTACAACTCATAGAAGAGGCAAAGCTTTACTGGTAACTTCTAGCTCAGTTTAGCACTTGTTCACTAATTTCACAAAGACTACAAGTTCTTAGGAAGGCCAGGTTAGAACTTTGAGAGCATAAACACCCCAAACCATGATTATTTTTAGTACTTTCTGTAATGCTTTATATAGTCCGCCTGAAGACCAGGTGCTTGGTGTTCATTAAACTCATCAACTAAGCAACACAAGCAGACTGCTTACAGTGGTAATATTAAGAGGTTGCATTCCCCTGTAGTCCTCACCAACTTTGCAGGGGTGCCTGATTAAGCTGGGCAGTTTTCATTCCATCTTGCTCAGGCACATCACAAAGGCTCATTTCTCTGCAAAATCTTTTTTAGAAGTGGCCCATAATCACTCATACTGGCAGACTATTAGGTATCTTACAGCTAAATTAATTTATTGTTGAAAACAGTAGTTCTTTTTAATGTTTGCCTTGTGGACAAAGACACTACTAAAAAGTAAAATGATATGTGACCTTTCCAGGAAGGACTCATAAGTCTGATATCAAAGTATCATGTGATTATAACAATCATGTCCTACAAAAAACTGCTCTTTTTTTCCTGTTTTATTCATTCATTTAAAAAAACAGATAAAAGCAAAAGAAATCTCTCTTATGTTTGTCAATTCGTATCACATGGCATTTCTTTTTCTACGTCTGCTTTGCATCTAATCTTTTTAACATATTACATGTTTTCAGATGATCTAGACCACATCCTTGGAATACACAAAGAGCTTATAGTACTGAGTTTTCTCTGTTTTTTTAATGTCTTGTTTGCTTTAATAGATTTAATGCTTGTGAAAGATTGCAGTGGTTTATTGGCATTTGGAAATTTAGATCTCAAGCAGTAACACTAGTGAAGTAAAAGCTGTAGCAGTGCAGGCTTCTCGACAAAGCTCTGCCAACACAGCTCAATGCCATCTTCATCCTATTACTTATTATACTTTCTACTACCTTGCCCAGTGGAGATGTTGGGCATATTGCTATGCAGTTCCTTGGTTCATTACCGGAGCCTTTTTTGGCAGTCATACTTACGTCACATCTGCCACTTTCCAATACCACTTAGTTCCATTGATGTTAAGCAAAAACTTAGCACTCCCCTTTCCCCAGCTACAAATTAACTTGTGATCCCAAGGTTAATACATCTGATTGTTGCAACTCATTATTGCTTATCTTTTCTGTTCATTCAGCTGGTCATTCGGTTTGAGGCGTATTCTCTCTCTGGTCTTCCAGATGGGAAAATTTCTGCTGTGAAAATCTTCCCAAGAACCTCTTCAGTGACCAAAAACCTCTCCTTACTTTCTCTGTTCTGGTTTTATCATGATTGCTCTTCCTGCCCAACCTTAATTCTTTGTGGATCCTTAGGATTCTCTTGCAGGATTTCTGCTCATAAATACTAAAGTTACCAGTATTGATTCCTTTTCACTGGGTGTTGCTCTAACTCATTTTAACCTGCCTTAATGTGTTTCTACATTTCACAGAGATTTATGATCCTTTCTGTTTCCTTTTTTGGTCACAACTTCCTTTGTGTCCTTCTTTTTGGAAGATGCCTTCAGTGTTTTTTTTATAATTGCCCTGCCCCTGTGGTTTAATGTTGTTGGCATCCTTCAGAGCTTGGCCCTCCACCACAACCACAGAAGTAAACAATTGTACAAAGTGTCCTGCAGCAAACTCAGAGAGAACATAATACAAACTCTGGATTATGGATTTTCCATGCACCTTGTAATTTTATTCACAATGTACTACTAGTCTCTGCTAAGATTAAAACCAGTATTAAGCCTTTCATACAATAACCACATCCCAAAGAACAGCAAGGAGCATAGAGCAATCCTGAGCATAGAGCATCAAAGCCTACCCTCATAGTACAGGAAAAAGTTACTCTACAGAATCTTTTCAGAAGTGCCAATTCCTTTCCCTAATTCACTACTGCTATACTGAATTAAAGCTTTTAAGTTTACAAACACTGCTCGGCATTGTGCCAGTATGACCATACAAGTAAAATTCTAGGACTCTTAAATAAATGGGTGCCACTTTCAGGTAATGGCCCCCTCGCATATTAAGAGTTGCACAGTGGGATCTTGACTTAATTTGCATCAAATAAATGCTTGAAGAATATATCTGGTTAATAACAAGGCCATACAGGAGAAAGCATTTGCACAAACCAGAAATTATTTTCTAAGGTAACAAATGCACACCCCAAACTGGAATTAAAACAAAATCACAGAACTCAGAGAGACTATTGTAGACTATGTGGGTGTTAGATGAAAAGATTTTGTGAGGAAGTTACTACGGTCTTAAACATGTAGAGTCTGGTAGAGTACTGTCACGAAAACCTACTATACACTTTATCACACTTTGCTTTAAAACAGCTTAATTCCCTGCTTTTACACAAAATTCTTTGTACAGTCCAAGAAAAAAAAATGTTGCTGCTAAATCACAAGAACTTTCTCTGCACCTTAGGCCTCTAAAATTTTCTCTGCTGACTCATGTCATCTGACTGGTCACACAAGAATACATGTCAGCTTGTAGCTTGTCATGGAGCTGATTAGAGATTTTTTTTTGAAGGAGCTGGAGCTAATGTGCTTAAGCTGTTGAACAAAAATGTCATGTATGCTCTTTATGTGTACTTTGTTCTCCATATTAGATCATATGCATCATAGATCTTTAAGGCCAAAATTACTGATGCATGGCATATGCACTCCTTTAACCACTGCAGTTTATCCCAGCAAAGTATTACCAAATGTAAGAGTTCTTAAGATTCTAGAAAGGAAATTAGCATGCCCTATTTTCTTCTGCTATTTAGTTGCATCTCAGATTTTTATTTTTTTTTACCGATAAAGACTAATCTTGTTGAAAATTTTGGGTCCACATTCTATCGATAGGGCCCTCCAGCAACTGAAGTAAGTTCCCAAAGTTACTTTTGACTCTTGTAGGCCTTAAGTTTTATGTCCAGTAATACTTCACAAAATTAATTATTATGTCTGTTTTATTGTTGCTTACCACTTCCCACATGTTTTCAAGATGTAGATTTCTATTTGTAGCTTGTTCTATGTTTACGGAGTGTTTCTGCTGGAGACTGCCTGGTCCCAGCTCAAGATAACGGCAGATTCTAAACTTTCAGCACTGTAATTTTGCATTGGTTTTAATTAGTTTGGCCTCTTCCTATACTTTCACTGCAGCCCCAGTATGTTCTTTTATCTGACTTGCACCCATTTTGCTGATTGATTTGGCACTCTACAGCAGCTTGCCCTCCCTGAGGAAAAACAGTGACTGCCGTAGCGGGGCCGCGTAAATAACATCGGTATCGAACAGAAACAACAAATAAGCGACTCTGACACCGGCGCCAGTTTTCGCTACACACCCTGCAGGGAAAGCTCTCCTCGTGCATTGGGATAAACACGATTTTGTGAGGTCGGGGTCTCAGAAACACGAAGCCGCAGCTCTCACTCTCGGAAAGGTCCCAGGCGAGGGGCGGCCGCCTCACGGCGCGGAGGCACCGCCCGCGCGCCCGCGGCCCCTGCGCGCCTCCCGGCGCCTGGCCCCGAGGCTGCGGGCCCCGCCGGCGGCGCGGGCGGGCGGGGCGCAGGCGGGCCCGGGCTGCAGGCTCAGGCCGGGGCAAAACCCGCGGGAGCGCGGCGGGACCTTTCCGAGCGCGCCCGCGAGGAGCCCGCGCCGCGGCCCCGCTGCCACCGCTCCTCGCCCGCCCGCCGCGCCTCTCCGCTCACTCCCGGGCATCTCCCGGGGCTCAGGCAGCGGAGGCGGCCCGCGGCAGCGCAGCGGAGCGGAGGGCAGCGCCCCCTCCGCGGCAGCTGACGATGGAGCGCGGCGGGACGGCCGCTGCTCACCAGGTACCGGGGCTGGGATCGGCGGCGGCAGGGACGGGGGAGGCGAGGGGCTCTCCGCAGCCCAGCGAGCCCGCCAGCACACACCTGACTCGCCTTTACTTTCTGCGGGACGTTGGGCAGCGCTCGGGGGCGCCGTGGCCGGTTTTGTCGGGCTTTGTAGCCACCAGCCGCGGGAAGCGCCCGGCCCGGCGCCTCGGCCCGGCTGCGCTGGCAGCAGCCATAGCGCTTTCATCTCCGTTCATTTTCGCCCGCAATTCGTATGAGAAAGAAAGACTCGCAGGTACCACGGAGGGAAGAAAAACGCAACCTGAGGGGCCCTGTTCTCGTGCGGTAGGGGAACTGTGGCTGCTTGGCACAGCTAAAATTCGGTGTTGCTTGAAGACCAGAACTTCAGCACCCTGTTTCCTGGTGAGCCTGCCGCTGTCAGTGCGATGGTGGCCACCCAGGCCACCTCACGGGCTGCATCCCATCGCTGGGAGAGCACCTGGCCAGGCACAAACCCGTCCTGTTCACCATCGCCGCCACCTGGCACGCTGTCCCTGGCAGGCCTCCCAGCAGGTGTTACCTCCGTCTTCGGGCCAGTCTTCGCACAGGAGCCGTTTCACCTGTGTCATGAATTCTGTTGCCCTTTCTCATCCTTTTTGCCAATTCAAACGTCTCTTCCAAATGGGAAAAGGACCAGGGTTCATAACAGAGTCTTCAGGCTGTAAAATGCACATTGTGTTCATTTTCTTGTAACAACTGGAAAGAGGGAATTGGGCTGTTCTAGCTCAGTGCAATTTCACGTGTACTGTGCTGCAAGTAGCAGAGAGGATTAAAATTTCAGGAGAGAATGACAGTGATGCTCAAATCAGTAGTGAAATAAAACATGGCACCTGTAAGTCTAGATAAGAAACAGCTGAGGGAGAATGTTATGTATGAAATTGCATGTGATATGGAGAAGGTAAGTAGGAAATGGTGGTTGGTTTGTCTGTGATGATAAAAAAATTTGGGACACCAGGTGGAAATATTTAATGGTAGATTCAGAACAAAGAAGAGTACCTGTCTCTACATATAATGTATAATTAAGATGTGGCATTCTTTACCATATGATAGTGTAGAAGCTTAAAAAACGTACATGATTTCAAAAAAGGGGCAAATTTAAGGAGCAATCTATTAAGGGATGTGATGCACCAAGAACATAACTGCTTTGGGAATTCTGGGGTATGCAAACTGCTGAAAGCTGGGACAGGAAAATTATTTGCTAACTATTTTGCTAACTATTTTTCATGTTCTTAAACTCTTCCTAGGTGCTTTCCATGGCCACTCAAAAATGGCATACCAGGCTATACTGGCCTTTGATCTGACCCACTATTAGGCTTATAATGTTAGTACTGCTTAAGGATTAAAGGTTCTCCTTAAATATGTAGCCCTCTTTAAAGCACTTACGCTTGTCAGCTTATACCACTATCTACAGATGACTTAGATTTATCAGTCATTTAATTTTTTTTCTAGGAGTAGTAGTGACAAGCATCCGAGTTTCTAATACCTGCTATATATTTTAAGTAGGCTCCTGCATCTATGAAATAGTTGCTTTATTTTCATGGTAAGTACACAATGTTTTGCTTTGGTCGAACACAGGCAAGCATTTTTTTCATTAAATGCGTGTTCCTCTTTTGAATTATATGACTTGATTTAAAATACTGGCCTGCTAATGAATGATTCTAAAATGTTCTCTGACAGCAGAGTGGTGATCTGAGGAGAGGGCCATGGCATGCTTATGAAGAAATGCTTTTTGCAGATAAAACTTTAATTTTTGAAGCTACTGGCTACAAATTGTGCTTTGAATTTTGGTTTGTACCAGACCTTCCCACAGAAAATTTCTGGGATTAACCAATTTCATAGTGTTATTAACTATTCATAATGAGCTAAACCATTGGGTGACAGAAATATTTAAAATGCTGAATAAAACCTTAAATTAGAGCATCATCAGATGTTGGCATACTTTAGTAGTAACTCTTGAAATTTATTTCATTCCCCTGATTCAGAGGTCTGTGTTTACTTATCAGTCATATTAGCTAAAATATTTCAAAAATACTTGAATCACATGTCTGCCTTTGGAACATAACTAAAAAGTTCTTTGTTTAACAGCCTGCCTCTGAGTTTGTATACATTTCTGCCCTTCCACTTAATTTTTTCAGAGAAGAATTCATGGCAGATTATGGGTCAGACATACAGGAATTAGATGCCTAACATCCATTTCATTTCTTACTGGGAAAAAAATGGGATTTAGTTATCAAAATAACTACAAATCTCAGTCTACGACAATTTTTTTTTGATCTTGAATAGGCTATGTGTAAAATACTTGTCCTCACCTATTTTCTCATGTATAATGTTATCATTGTCTTTCTGAAATAGGTAGATACAGATGACCAAACAGCCCTCCTTAGGAAACCCAGGAATAAAGGAGGAAACAGTGATCTGGCATCAGCTGGATTCAACATTATCAACTCTATCATAGGATCAGGGATTATAGGTAAACATACCTTTCTTCACTATCTTGTGTGCAGCCTTGTTTATACATGCATGACTATCCAGTGTGGAGAATAACACTGTTGTCTTACTTTCTGCTGCTGTTTCTAAAGATTTTTCTCTATTTGCTTACTATGCAAAAATGCACAGGTGTCAGCTGAGATTATGTCTCACAATGATAAATACCCTACATACTCTTTGCCATAATGACCGCAGAGAACTGATTGGACAGATGCGGGCTGAACTTCACACCTGGGCAACAGTTTCTTCATTGAAAGTGATCTTTCTGAGGTTATTAAGCACGCTGGTCCAATTTGGAAGATTTGATAATTTTTTTTAATCTGAATTCTTTATTTTGGTTGTCACAAATAAGTATTTGCAAAGATTCTTCTATAATCTTTTCTTTTCTTACTTACAGGACTGCCATATTCAATGAAGGAAGCTGGTTTTCCACTAGGAGTACTGCTTTTATTTGGGGTTGCCTATATCACAGGTACTCTAAAAGCAGTTTCTGTTGTAAAGTGAAAGCTAGTCTTGCAATGTTCAGCTGATCTTGAGCTTAACAATACCTTAAACAAGTATATCTATGACAATAAAAATGACAATTTTTTCCTTACCTCACTAATCCCTTGAGTAGATTAATAGCAGTAGATAATTACACTGTACAACATACAAAGCTGCTTTTTGTGTGCTTTTATTCTCATAAAGCCTAGTTACTTAGACTAGGTCAAGGTGACATTTGGAAAAACAGCTCTCATTTGTGCCTCAATCATCTGCTTTAGTCCACTGTTTTTATCCTAATTAAGAGGCTGATCCTATGGTGGGTTGTATACCACTTTTTTTTTTAATATACCACAGAATTAAAACCTTTGGTTGTACTATGACTTTGAATATTTTACTTAATTATAATTCATTTAAAAAAAATGAATGGTTTTACCTTCAAAAAGGGAAAAGTTTTGAAATCACATGGTAAATAAACTTAAATGTAAGCGAATCCATTGGCATCAAAGGAGAATTTTAGTAAAGACTCTGTGGATTCAAGTCTTAAAATAACAAACCAAGTCAATATGAATGGTACATATTCTGTTACTTGTATGCAGAGCAGCAGTGGATGCTTTTCATTGCTTAAAATATCGTTTAAGGCTTTGTCTAAGTCATTGAAGTTTGACTG
The DNA here is from genome assembly GCF_023634155.1 of Falco peregrinus. Classification (NCBI taxonomy): domain Eukaryota; kingdom Metazoa; phylum Chordata; class Aves; order Falconiformes; family Falconidae; genus Falco; species Falco peregrinus. The sequence continues at coordinate 23,563,821 of NC_073728.1, forward strand.
GAGAGTCATATGACTTAAAGAATATGTTCCTTATGAATGGAAAATTTTCTCTATGGCTGATGGCGGAATACATTAATGAAATTGTATCTTAAACATAGCTCAGAAATTTCAGTTACTTTTCTGTAGGAAATCTGATTTGTCCTTTGCATTTCTAAATGTTTTGAAGACTTCATAGCCATAGGGTTACAACCTGTGAATTTAACTCAGCGTTTTATTATGTTAAAGATGTGGCTCAATATATCTTGCACAAGCAAGTTATAACTATAGTTACAACTTTTTGACTTGTAGCCTTTAAAGTGCAGGCTAAGTATGAAACATTAGTAGTTATTTTGTGTAGTTTTTACTGAATACTTGGCGAATTCTTACTGCTTTTCCTTTTGGGGGATGTTTTTAACTTTTACTGTATATAGTCCTAGATTGACAGACAAATACAATTTTAGGTCATTTAACAATAAATATTTTTCAAGTTTATTGGGTCTAAGATCCCCTGCTACAAAGACCTAATATTTCTTGCTCAAGATCAGCTCGGTATGCAGCATAATTGATAATGAACAATTATGTATTTCTGGTTTTGTCTGCTCCCAATTATAGCGTAAGCAAGTTTATATAGTGTAAAAATTGCATATGCTCATGGGAATCTCTGGATTGGCTTTGATATTAACAAATGGTAGAAATCTCCTTTGGAAAGGCTGTGGAAATTTCATAATTATAGTCATTGCCAGAAGAACACTGATAATGTTCACAGAAAAGAACTGTTCCTATCGCAGCATAGATTACAAGCTAAGTGAAAGCCAGATGAGGAATAGATGAGGTCTAGCTACTCTCTGGCAAGACATCTGCACTAAGGTAATAAATTCTGTGCTGTAACTAATCTGGACTGGAAAATCCAATGGTGCTTAAATGAATACTAAAGCATAGCCTGATGTAACACCAATATCTCAGAACTGTTCTCCATAAAATTTGAAGCCCAGTCTGGGACTAATTCTGCCTGTGATATCAGCTCTGTCTCAAGGCACGTTGCTTCATAGTTTTCCAGTTAAATCACTTTTTACATGTTTTATTTTAAAAGTATTCCATTAAAATATTTATAATATTTTTATTGTTAACGGTGGAAAAGACATAAAATATTAACCAGGCTTTACCTTTCACAAACTTAAATATATAGCTGAGAAAAGTGATTGAGAGTTCTAGTACCATGACATAGGTAGTCCCTTGCAGTTTACCCCCCTTCAGGATAAAATAAAATGCTCCAATCATTCAGGAGCTCTGTGTTATTAATTTAATTTTCCTTTTTTGGTGCTTGTTACAGTTCCTATTCCCTTTGGCCATACCGGAAACCAATGAAAATCAGTCTGATTCTGCTGTCCTTAATTGGGAAAGCTGCAATTTCCTTCCAGTATGAACCTATAACTCCTGGGTTTGGTGGACTGGGATCCCTTCTGAGAATTTTTTTTTTCATCCTTGTTCTTCCCAATGCCACTCTTTTCCTTTTTAAAGATTTATTTTTTTTTAACCAACTATGAACCAACTACGTCAGTTCATGCTGTCTTTAACAGTAATTTTATATTTTAACAGATTATTCCATTATATTACTGATCAAAGGAGGAAACCTCTCCAGTACCAACACCTATCAAGAGCTGGTCAGAAAAACATATGGTCTTGTAGGTTATCTAGTTCTTTCAACTCTTCAATTTTTATATCCATTTATTGGTAAGATCACATAAAATACAGATGATTAAGTTTTATAAATAACAAGCTTTTTCACATTATCTTATTCATTCACTGGTTAAATATTAAGAACTCTGTAAAGAATATTCTGTATATGCCCCTTTCTGCTTTCAAAAAAAAAAGAAAAAACAACTAAAAATTACTTGGTAGGTTCTGAATAACTGAGGAAGAATTCAATGAGATGGAGTACCAGCATAATAGAAATGAACTGAAATATGATAGCAAAGAGATTCATGATCACACACTTGAAAATTAATGACAAAAGCAGCCATGAGAAATAGCAAAGGGCAGATTCTTTTGTAGAATGAGTAGCAGAGCACAAAGTTAATGTGCCTGAATCAAAAGGAAAATGTGACTTTAGGAGTATATTGAATTAATATTTTTCCAAAGATATAGTATTACTGTGATTGGAGAAGCCACTGATCAGAAGTTGATTGACTATTATGTGCTGTCATTGCTTTTCAGAAGCATTAATTCAGCCTCATATCCAATGAGCTACTAGGAAATTGGGCACTCAAGACCTCTTTGAAGAAGAAATAGTAAAAGAACAGGTATAATCTAGGCAGCAATTGGACTGGAAGTTTTAAAACAAAGTGATATTCTGAATCTGTTTCCTACAGTAGTAGCATAATTAAATCAAATCTTAAATAAGCTTGATATTTTCACACATGGGGCTGCAGGTACTGGTTGCTTGATATGCCAAGAGGCTGGACTTGGTGACCACATTCACAGATCAAAACTCCTACTTTGGGAATAATCAGCCTGAATTGATTACAGGTAGCTGAGATTTTTTAAGGGAGTCAAGTTACTGTTACCGCAGGCAACGATGTTACACATATCGGCTCAAAAAAGAGCGTACTTACTACTTCATAGAGAATATGGAAAAGAATTGTAAAGATCTCGGTCCTTACCAAGGAACTAGTTATGCCTATGTACGTACTTGAATTTATTTCTATACTGTAGTGTTTATGACTTACGATTTCATAACAGTGACTATTTATGCATTATTTAAGGTCAGTACCTATATATATGTTGTCTAAATGGTGAAGACCATGAGTATATAAATGTATTTTGTGTATGTGTATATACACACTTGTAGTGTAGATTAAGATAAGAATGAAGTATGAATGTTAAGGCCACAGTTTTTGTTAATGAGTGGAAAGAATGGAAGTGCATATCTGATATCTTATTCTGGTTTTAATTCCTTTCTTCTGGTTTGAAGGTTTGCTGACTTTACATGAGCTAGGAAGTTCTGTGCATTTATTCGCAGGACCGATTATTAGACTAACACTGGAGCTTTACTAAATAGAAACAAGAATTTGAAAATAAACTGGCAAAGAATTGCTGTTATAAACAAACAGTGTTTAGAAGCTTAGATTTCCTCTTTGGGAGTAAGGTTATATGGCAAGTCAGCACAACAGCCTTGCTTGTTAGGCTTGTGTAGGTTGAACCTGTGTTTTTTTTAAAAAAGGTGGGTTGGGGTGCTAGAGATTTTTTTTTTTTTATTATTGTTTTAAACCTGAAACAGAAGTTGTTGGTGCTATCCAGAATTTGTACAAGAGGGAGAGTGGTATATAATCCTGAAGTCTACAAAATGTGTATAAAATGTTGATATTTCGTATTTGACTTGTACTAACAAAAAAAAATTATTTTCTTAGCTATGATCAGTTACAACATAATAACAGGAGACACTTTAACTAAAGTTTTTCAGAGAATTCCTGGAGGTAAGATGCATTTAAAAAATTCAGAATGGGGAAAATGTATTGGATAGCAGTATAGCCTAAGTATTTAGGGCTTACCTGTTACTTTGCTTCTAAATTACACTTCAATATAGTAAGTTAAGGACTTGAAGCCTATCTGTATGAGTGGGGGTTTTTTTGGTGTGGTGTTTGGTGTTTTTTTAATAAGTCTTTCTCAAATGAAAACTATGACTCCTAGACCTTGGTTATCATTGGACTCAGTGTCAGTGAAGAAACCACATGCTTTGATGAAATACTAAGCAAATAGAAGGCGTCTTCCACAGCGGTATATTTTCAAGGTCATCATATTTTGTCATCTTTTTTAGCTTTTTCCTATAATAATCATTTGACTACTGAAACAGCACTTTAGTGAATAATACTGGATGACTTGCAAATAATATAATGAGTTTAATGCTTACTTAGGCATATCTGTAATAGTTGGTCATGAACTACATATGTAACTTTCAATTCTCTTAGATACTACAAAAGCAGGTGTGGCTTTTTGAGCTCTTTAACTCATGCACTTGGACACTTCCTTTGCTGTAAGTTTTCACAGCAGAATCAGTGGAGCAATTTGTGTGTAGTTTTGCCATCTACTTTAGCACAAAGCCAGCTAAGTTAAAAGATTCTTCACTGGGGAATAGAATTAAAAGAAGTGTCTGCAGTGATATGGAAATTCGTATGTGGATGAACTGTTTGATTTCCACAGGTGGACTATAATTTTCAGCAGGTGAAGCCTACAAGGTGTGGATGCAGTTTTAACTGTCACACTGTTGTTCTGTGCATACCTGATCAGGTTGATAGTGACAGTGAATATCTAATAATTTATATGAAGTATGACTTAAGTAATAGCAGGAACCAGCAGCATGGCACATCTTTTCACCTGGCCAGTAGAATGCCTGCCTGGAAGGAAGTGGGGAAAGTGTTACCATCTCCCACAGAACAGAGGGAACTGAACACAGACTTGCCATGTCAGTTGGCAGTCACTTCCCAGCCATAATTATTCAGCAAGCTTTCATTCAAGCCCATGGTTCCTGGTGGCCTGACTGGAACTGACATGTTTTGGTTTAAGTTGTAATTGGCTTGAAAAAAACACTGGTTGTACAAATAAATGCTACTGATTGCAGGAAATATTATGACATTGTTGCCTTCACATGGTAATCTGTATTTTACAAGTAGAAGCCAGCTGACAGCAAGAAAGGAGGTGCTCAAAAGAAGCCTCAAAATTAACTTATTTTAGGATCGTTCTTTAAGAATTTGCTTATCTTCAACAGCACAGTAATTGATGTCAACACACAGTGTCAAAAAATCCTCAAGAGTAAATGGCAGAAAGTAGTACTAGGATATTTTACTTGCAGTCTGCCAACATGGACCAGGCACGATGAAGGAAATTAATACTAATCTATATGTAGAAATGCCAGACTTTCAAAGTTTGGTATGATATATCCCCTATGTTATGCATTTGGTTTGAATCTGTAGAATTCTTGTGACTATGCACATGCTGTGTATGGCTTCCTCAAGGTTAGTTAATGCCTAGTCTTTATTTCAGTGTTAATTGGCTTGAGTAAAGGGGATAAAAGCCTGGTCAACATCAGAGATTGTTACTCCTAGCCTTTCAAATGTAACTAATCTGTTCCTCATGTTAGTCTCTAAGAGACGTAATTTTTTTTTGTGCTTTAGTTGGACCAGATAATGTGCTTACTGACCGTCACTTCATAATTCTTCTTACCACCATCATCTTTACCTTGCCTATATCTTTATATCGAGACATAGCAAAACTGGGAAAGGTAAATCAATAGTATTCGATTTTTTGGTTTATTTTTGTGTATGCCGTTAGAAAATAAGTGCTAGTCATAACTTAATATATTTGAACTGAATACATTTGGCTAGAGCATCTTAAGTATTTTAGAAGTTCAGACTGACTTCTGCCCCAAGAAATATTGAGAAAACTTGGAATAGTTTAAGCAAAACTCTTGCCTCCCTATGCATCACTGGATTTTATCCATGTACTGCTAGTAGAACTCACATATTGTAAAGCACTGGGTGCTATAGGCCTGATCTTGAAATGCTGAGCACTATTAATTAGAAATATTTAGATGGGAATATCACTTAAAATTAGAGAAATAGTTGGAATTGGCTGGTTACTTAAAAAGAGCAACAAATTAAAAGATGATGAAATACACAAGCTTTCTAATTATAAATATTTTATGTGATATTTAGAACTGTACTTGTTTGTTAATTATTCTTTAAAAAAAACCACATAGATTATGCTGCTAAGAGGACAACCTTTCAGCAGCTTACTGAATGAAGCTGTGTTTTTACCTTTACAGATATCTCTTATTTCTTTGATTTTAACCATTGTCATCCTGTGTATTGTGATGGTGAGAACAGTAACATTCAGTCCACAAGTGTGAGTATTCTTGCAATTGCCACAAAGTGAATTTTTGATTGTATGTGATGTTATTTCACTGTTACATATATCTGCATAGTTTTGGAACATGGCTGTTTTGGGAGAGATAGATAATTGAAAGAATAAATCTGTATTAACAGTAATACAAAATGAACTGCTAAAACACTTTATCTTTTTTATTTTTCCTGTATTGCACATAAATTCAGAAAAACTGTAGAATAATTGGCTCTGGAATGGGCATGTGAGGTTGTCTGTCTTTTGAGAAATATTTACTTTTTTCCGTTATTGTCAGATGGCCTATAATTTACAATCTTAAAATAGATAGTATCTTAGTAATACTTCTCATTTTGTTCATATATTAATATAATAAAAATGAATACAAATAATGGCATTAAAAAAGAGAACACAATAATAAAAACTTTATTCTGTCATTTGAGAAAGCAACAATATAAGCATGCAAAACTGTTTTCCAGCACTCATACTCTGAAAGCAGTATTTAACGTTGGACATTGGAGTGTTCTAGACAATTTAGTATAAATGAGTGTGTGTTGTGGCAAGATTTTTATAATTATATGGCAAGAAAGTGCTATGAATCTATTATCTTTCTTTAATGGCCTAGAAAGTTTGCATTTGTCCTTATAATTTAAATAATTTTATATATATGTATATTAATAAAGACAACAAACTATTTCTGAATGTGCTTTTTTATTTATTGGGACAGTTTTATATAGTATTTCTAATGTTTCTGTAAGCAGTGAATTCTTCTGCCATGACTGTTTTAGCAGTGTTACGCACGATCGTTCATTTGTCTTACTGGTAAGATGTGTGGGTTAATTGCAGGGTATTAATGTTTAATGCTAGGAAGATGGGTAGAATAGTAGTTTCTAAAGTTGTACCAGATAATATTGCCTATCATCCATAAAACGATGCACTTGAAACAGTGTGGGGCATCCCCCCACCATCTTTCTGATGCTGTGTGTTAAAGAGGTATTTGAAAGAATAGTCACAAAATTCCCTGTCAAAAAATGAAGAAGCTATATATAATGGTTACTGATGACCTTGTTACTATGGTAACATTTCTTCTCAACAGCTGTGGAGCACTGAAAAATATGGAATGCGTAGTTTTATTTTTTCTTACAAGACATAATGTTGAGGTTTGAGTGATTCTTGGTTTTACTTTTTAATTCTTTAGAGACTTCCATTTCTGCCTTCACACTTATGTTTTAAAAAATGCATCTAGCAAGTTGTTAATCAGATTTTTTTTTTCTCACAGTCTATCAATGTCTATTTTTACTATTTGTATTTTACAGTTAGAAATAGACATATACTTTCAAGTATTAAAAACCTTCTAATATTTTGTTAATGGTATAATGCTCTGCCATCTCTTTTTTTTTTTTGCAGTAAAAATGAAGAACACATTATTTTCATATGGGTCACATCACAGTATTATATCAAATAAAACAACTAAATAAATTTATTGTGAATCTTTATTAAAAGAGTAGAATTGGAGGTTTTCAAGGAGATTTTAAAAAAATCATGGTTATGAAGTTCAGTTCTCAGATCTATTGTATAGGAAAATAATTTGTACAATCCTAGATAAAGACTTGATGGGCCAGAGAGAATACTTAATCCCTACCATTGTTGCACAGCAGAATGGATTGTGTGCTTGTCATTGATGACAGCTGATTATCTAGTTTGTTCTTGGCAATTCAGTGATTTTTCCATTCCAGTTCTTAACAAGCCTTTTCTTATGAATTCTTCCTATATGTGTCTCTTACTGCATTTGGTGTTGGTTGCTTCTTGGCATAACCACAGTGGATGTGGACAGCAAATTGTTCATTCTTTTTCAAATTATTGAAAAAACAACATTAAAGAGCTGTATCTTTGATCCCCTTTGGTGATCCTTTTTATAGACTAAACACACACAGTTCCTTTAGTGTTTCTTTGTCATTTCCTGTACTACTGATCATTCCCAATGGCTGCCTTAAGTTCTCTGCAAATGAAAGTGAGATCGTGGTGCCCCAGCTGCCTGTGGTATTCACATTGAGGAGCAGAGAAGAAAGATTGATGTATCTTATATGTCCTCTTTTGGGGATTGCCGATGTTTGCCTCTCTCAAAAGTAGCATGACATTGTAGACATGCCTTGAGTTTGCAGTCTAAGTGAAGCACCAAGCCCTTCTCTGCACAACAGTGAGCTGGCAATTTTTCCTTTCTTTTTACTCTGTTCTCATGAAGTTGGGTGTGTGTTTGGGGTTTGTTTTTTTTTTTTGCTTGTTGTTCCCCTGCCCTGTTCTCGTGAAGCCTTTTTCCCCCAGCATAACTGTAGGATTTGTCATTACAGAATTGAATACTGCTTTATTAGATGATTTCTCCATTTACCAACCAATGATTTTTCTATTTTCACCCTGTTCTCTAGCATGATTGTATGAACTGCACATTTCATACTTTCTGTTGAGGATGCTTCTTACTTTTTGTTCCATCATTCAAGTTACTGCTGAATACATTCAAAAGTGTTGGACTCAGGTCAGGTACCACTGGAATCCCGTTTGGATATCTATTCGCTTTGATAATTACTCCCTGGCTAGTAATCAGCTTTTACTTACCTTCAGATTTTTCAAAGTGAAGTTTGCTTCCCTTTGAGAGGTGCAAGAAGGTTATCTGGGAATGATAAAACTGTTGTTTTACTTAAATGCAATGCATGTTCTAGTTGAAAACTCTATCTATTATTTGGACAACAGAGAATGTTATCTCTCTTAGAAACCTTCTGTGATGTGGTAGCCCATCAGTGAAACAACAACATTATTACTATTTTTATATGATTTGATGTACTTGAAACTGTAGGCTGAAAAACAGCAATTGAAAGTCTTTGGAGTGTTGCATTTTTGTTTTGGTTTTTTTTTTCAGTTGCTTTGGGAGTGGAGCAGGTTTTCCAGGGACATTATAGGAATGTTATTTTCTTATTAGTGCTCAAGAATAAAAAAAACGTATTTATGATGAGTGATTACTTGATTTAAATTATTGCCTGTTATGACAAATATGAAACTGAATTACTTTTTTTTTTTTTCCCCCTCCAATTTTGCTTTCAATTAATATCATCCATATGATTATTGTTGCCTGAAGGACATAATGAACCTGCAGATAAAATCTAGTATTCTGGACCCAGAGTTTTAAGATGTTGGATAAAAGTACATTTTGATGATCCATTCTTTACTTTATTTCCACCTGCTTATAGCTGGGTATTTTTCTACTGTGATCAAAACCAATGAGTTAGAATTATCTCAAACTTTAAATGTGCAGTATGTTAATATCGCATAAAATAACTTTGTGCTTCAAAGATTAACATTCACTTCTGTAAAAAGCAATATTTTACGTAGCTTATAAAATTGGATCGTTTTAATTTGGTGTTCTTTTGGAAAGAATGTCACGATGCCAGTGTCTGCATAATACATAAATCTCTAGGAAAAACTTCAAGAGCATCTGCTACACATAAATAGGATGTGAGAATTACTCAACTGGCAGCTGATCACAGGGATGAAAAACCAAGGGTTCAGGAAAATAACTTTAAAGTAGAAAGTTGATTCTTTCCTTCATATAAATAATCCAGTAGTAAGCAGAGATAAACATAATGTGTGATGAAATTAAAAAATAAAACTAAGCTACCATATATTTACGGAACTGCTAAGTAGTTCATTAAGGAATAAAGAGGAGTTAAAACAGCTGTTACTAAGTGGGACTGACATACAGCTTTGTCTTGTCTGTGTTCCTTGACAACCAAGATGGCTTTGATTAATATAAAATTCAAGGCTGATGAGAGCATTACTCATTTTCTTTTAGTTATGTTGATTGATGTTATATTCAGCATCTATAAACTTTTTCAGTATCTTTAGATTTTTAAAGTTTAAACAAAAACTAAAAAGCTATTTTACCTTTGAATAGAATTTAATTGAAATTTTACAATTAATTTCCTGTCTAAATCATTGAATTAAACTCGAATTAATCTGCCATGTGTTCCTGGATTATTTTGATAACCGCCAGTTTGCACCTAGCTCCCCTGTCAGACATATGACTTTGCTTTCTCTCTAGAAAAAAAGCTTCTTTTTTCAGTCAGTGTTTCCTACCTGCCAGCTGGGTTGAGATCAGGGATGCATATTTCTCTTGCCCTCCTTAAAGATATTTCACTTCTGATGCACTCTGCTGTATTATATTTGGCAGCATTTCTACATAAATGACAGAAGAGATTTTTTGATAGTACGGATCTTAAGAAATATTTTACAAGAAGTAGAAGATATGCTTTTTAGACTGCCAGATTTGCCCATCTCTTACTCATGATCTGGATGTGAAATGCCTTTTACCCTGTTAGGGAAGCTCAGTGTTTGCCTGGTTCATTTGTTCTTTTCATTTCCCCTTGTTCTTATGTAGATAAACACAAATATTTTCAAAACTTTTTAAAACTCACTAGCATGTTTATTATGCTATACTTTCCCTTAAGTATTCTGAAGACTGAGTAGAATCTTACTTTTTTAACCTCCAGGCTGTCTTCATCACTAGGCTTGATTACCTTCCTATGGAGAGTTCTTATTGTCAGTCTGTCTTGCTGTTGTCTTTCAGCTGAGACCTTTTCCTGTCTGCGATCTCCCTTAGGATGTTTTTTTCTTGTTCAATCTTTTTATTATTTTTGTTCCAAGAATCACACTTCCATTACCTCTCAGCTTTTGCTTTGTGTTACAGCTTCTACTATATATGATAGTACAGCTGTCAATAAGTGCATTTTGTATCAGAAATGTATTTCTTCTGTTCACTTCCGTTGCATTTCATCTACTTCTTCTCCAGCATGAAAAAGACTTTGTGTTCATGCAGGCGTAGCCTGTTTTTGTACACTGAGCAGGGAGCAGTAAGCTGGCTGGTTTTGTCATTCATGGATATTCACAGCTACCGCTGTTCTTCTATGAGGAGCAGTTAAAATCTTCCCCTAAGAGTTGCTAAGAAGAATGTAGGTCAAACTAAATAGGGACAAGGACAAAAAAAATGAGCTTAAATTTGATGCTCAGGTTCTGTGTACTTCAAAGTTAAGCTTAGCAACTACAGTTTAAGAGCTGAAAAGGTGCTCCAAGTCTGAACTGAATATGAATTAGATACTATAAATCTGGGAGTTTTAATATGGAAAAGGAAGGATTGACTATTTGAGCTCTCAAGAAATAGTAATCTATGAGTTCTGAAAGGGGAAACAGCAAGATCTTTCGTTTTTTTTCTTTTTTTCCTCCTCTAAGGAAGGAGTTTAAACATTTGGAAGTAATGGAACCTAGCATAGCATATACCACTACAGCTGTCAAAACGGGCTAGTTATCACCAGATAGAGGGAGAGACAAAGCTGACATTCAGAACTTCACAGAACTGGCGTGCGTGCCACACTACTTTCTAGGGCAGTAGGAAAATAGCAGCTAAGGCCTCAGGTGGCAGCAGCTTTCCCTCTAAATAAAAACAGAAACTTAGGAGCAGCCAACTTTTTGTGAATAGGTTTCTCTGTACTGTTCTTTGTCTGTGCTTCAGTATTGCAAATAAAACATTGAACTGGCTTATGAATTTCATTTCATAGTTTTAGCAACTTGTAGTTCTGGAAAAAGCTGTTTTGTGTTCTTCTCCTTTCCTTTATTTTGGCTCTTTATTCAGAGAGGAAGTTTATGCATCAAATGGTTTTTAACAAAGTTTGCTGACTGTTTTCTGTGGGCCTCCTCTAAGAATTACGATTACCTGACGTCCAAAATTGTGTGCATATCTTAGAGGAGCAGATGTGGGGGATGCTACACTTGTGCCTGATTATAAAAGTCTCCATATACTTACACTTTATCACTTTGGGAACTAACAGAATCCCTTTACTATGAGGAATAGGTGGGACAGGTGTAAAGAAGGGCAAACTGCCTCGCTTAATTCGTAGCCTAGGAAAAAAGTATCTCTAGACTGCATGGATCACATGTGTAAGCTCAAAGGAAGAAACTGCCTCTAGTCAGAAGAGATTTTGGGTTGAGATAACCTTAGTCAGAATCAGTAACAGCTTTTACCTTCCTTGTTGCTGTTTCTTGGTATATGACTTGAAGAGTTTATTTACAAAACTGAAACAGACTGACATTTTTAGCTGTAAAAACTGATTGCAGAAATACTTAAACAAGGGGGGTGAGAAGGGTATCTCCCTAGTTTCATCTTATTGTTGATGAACACTGTGGCCTACTTCAGAGAGTTCTGGAGATCTGACTGGCAGTCCTGTATTACGGCATAGTATTTTAGGTTATTTTTAATAACTGATACTTGAAAAGAGGATAATCTATTAAAACGAATGTCTGTTTTAGACCCAAATCAGAAAATGCATGGATATTTGCAAAATCAAATGCAGTACAAGCTGTTGGGGTGATGTCATTCGGTAAGTAACTTTTTTGGTATTTTTAATACTCGGATCAACTGTAAGAAATTACTTTATGCAACTTGTAGGTCCAATATATTATATATTTTCAATTGTAATTTTTTATATTAATGTTAAGCTGTTTCAGAAAAAAAATGAAGTTGAGTTTGAGTCATTTACATTAATTTATTGACCATCCTGCCCTAGAGGCTGTTGCCACCGTAGCAGACAGCGGTGTGACATGTGAATCCAGGTCGTCTTAAAACACTTACACTAATACGGTTAGTCTAATTGATAAACTGAGGAGGCTGTGATCATTCTGCGTTCTCTTGGCTAACCTTTAACAGAAAAATCTTTGACTGCAATGTATATGTTCACTAGAGAGTGCCTGTTGCTTCCCATTTCTCACAGTGAACCATTCGAGTGTCATCTTGCCTCCACTACCATAGAATCATTTAGGTTGGAAAAGACCTGTAAGATCACCAAGTCCAACCATTAACCCAGGACTGACAAGTCCTCCACTGAACCGTGTCCCTAAGTACTGCATCTACATGTTTTTAGATACCTCCAGGGATGGTGATTCCACCACCTCCCTGGGCAGCCTGTTCCAATGCTTGACAACCCTTTCAGTGAAGAAATGTTTCCTTATATCCAATCTAAACCTCTGCTGGTGCAACTTGAGGCCATTTCCTCTTGTCCAGTGGCTTGTTACGTGGGAGAAGAGACCGACCCCCACCTGCCTACTGCCTCCTCTCAGGCAGTTGCAGAGAGCAATAGGGTCCCCCCTGAGCCTTCTTTTCTCCAGGCTAAACAACCCCAGTTCCCTCAGCCGCTCCTCATAAAGCTTTTTCTTCGGACCCTTTGCCAGCTTTGTTGCCCTTATCTCAACACGCTCCAGCACCTCAATATCTGTCTTGCAGTGAGAAGCCTAAAAATGAACAGTGTTTGAGGTGCAGCCTCACCAGTGCCGAGTACAGGGGGACAATCACTTCCCTTGTCCCACTGGCCGCACTGTTTTGGATACAAGCCAGGATGCTCTTGGCCTTCTTGGTCACCTGGGCACACTCATTCTAAAATATGTTCTTGCCTGCAGGATCTGGTATATTCTTGTTATTGCTGTGACGATCTAAGGCCTCCTAATGCTTGCTGCTGCCTAAAATGGATGTCATAGGATGTCTGAAAGTAGCAAATGGCTCTGGAGTTTTTTGGGAAAAAAATAATAATAAAAAAATAATCTCAGAACTGCTGTTGTGTTCTTAAGAAATAGAAGAGCAGGAAGAGAAAACAGAGGTGGGACAGAGGTGTGGAAGGTGAGAAATGGTGTGGCATTGTAAGGTAGTCAAAATCATCCTAGGATGAATATAAACCTTCATCAAATCAAATAACTAAGTAAAAATTGAAGCCATTTATCATTGCACTCATTCGGGGTTAGTTTGTGTTTAATGAGTGGATTCAAACTGTGCTGTATCTCTCCTACCTTGGAATACACATTCTGTAAATGTATTTTATATGCTTATATGCATGAATTCATACATCTGCTTTAACTGTCATGTGTGTTTCAGCATTCATCTGCAACCATAACAGCTTTTTAATATATGGGTCTCTGGAAGAACCCACATTAAAGAACTGGTCTCAAGTCACACATGTGTCTGTCTCACTTGCTGTTATTATCAGCGTTGTGTTTGCTGCATGTGGATATATGACTTTTACAGGATACACAGAAGGTAAACTGCTTGACCCCTCAATTTTGGTGCTTGCTGTAATCCTTACATTTCTACCTTTCTGTCTGACTTTCGTTGTTAATTAGTGACTCTAAAAATACCAAAATCATACTATGTTTGGACAAAAATAGTTAAGACATTTTTTATAGTTACCTAACAACCAAAATGGGGTACAAAGATGTCAGCAAAATGTTAATAGGTGTCAGAGTCCCAAGTGTAAGCCTCACCAGTGAAAGTCCCCTTTGAATACTTCCATAATTAAAATACTTCTGAGGACTAAATATCCATAATTTAGCCACATGGTCCACTAGGAGAGAGCAGTAAGAACAAAAATTGCCTTGATTTTTCTGCAGGGTGCCCGGCATATATTTCTGTACATTCTTTTTTATCTTTTCCTGTCTGTGCTAACACAGTATCCTAGCTCTGACTTAGAGGTGTTTCCTATCTTTACAACAGCTTTTCTGCTGTAACTAATCCTACTGTCACCTCTGTGGGTATATGAATATACATATGTGTATAAAAATATATAATCAATGTTACATCATACTATTTAACATCATTTTGTTGAAGTGGAAAAGGTGCATAAAAGAACGAGGCATAGATTTGGTTAGTGCATTAGCTTCTTCAGGAAAAATACACATTTCATAAACAAGCAGATTTTCTGTTATTTAATAGTTCTGTTCCAAATTGTAGGAGAAGGCTTCCAAGCTTCTTTCTTTCCTGATGCGCAGCAGGATGTGGTTGAGAACAGAGGAACTGTAGGATGGGTGTTACTGCTTGATCTGGCCTCTTCCTGCCTCCAGTGCTCTTTATGCAGAATAAGTCACTGACCTAGGTGCAACTGTAGGTAGACCAAGTGCAAACTGGCTGAGATATTTCAACTATAGAAAGGTCTGACTACAGCTATCCCTCAGTGTATGACTACTGGAAGCAGGGTCTATCTTACCTTCTTTCTCCCTGTCAAAATTTTTTGCTTGCTTTCTCTGAAGTACACCATAATTGCTTCTTCAGTGCCATAGTCATCCTGAAAGTAGTAAATCATAAGACAGTATAGTAAATTAGAAAAGATCTGATCACTGTCTTGTAGTGTCTTCTTGTGCCTCAGAGATCATTATTCCAGATTCTTTGTGGTAAAGGCTAAGCAAGATGATAATTAGAATTCTCTACCAATGCTTTTGTTGTTAGAGGTAAGAAGATTTGCTAGGTAACAATCTGTAAGCTTTTAATGGGCTTTCAGGGTCAGAATATTTGAAATTCTCCGCTGCAGCTTACCAGCTATGATTTGATACTATCAGTGAAATGCAGTTCTGCAGAGGAATTCCCTGGTCTTCCTTGTGTAATTGTTGTTGTTCTTAGGAATTACATTTATAAAGGAAATAGATCTTTTACATGTAAGCTTTCTTTCTGAATCCGTCACATTTACTTCAACAAACACCAGCATCTCATAAAAATCTGTGCTAAGGGGAAGGTAACAGATGACAAACTAATGTCTATATATTAAAATATTTTTTTTTAAAGATAAACACTACTTGAAATAAAAACACTGCTAGTAGCAGGATAAAGCTAGATGTAATTTGTGACTGTAACTACAGTTTCTTGATATATGTCAGGAGAGGGATCAGAAACTCTCGATTACTCCAGTAAATTATCCTTCAGTTTGTAAATAGTCAAATGACGTGAAGTTCAAACTAATTGATATTTTGCTGTGCCTCAGGAGATATATTTGAAAACTACTGTAGAGATGACAACCTTGCTACATTTGGAAGGTTTTGTTATGGAGTTACTGTAATTCTCACCTTCCCCCTTGAATGTTTTGTGACTAGAGAGGTAAGTATTACATTCTCCCTTTAACAATGTTGATATATATTAATAATTTTCTCACATTATTAATATATACTGTAGCTGAAGTAAATGGTTGATCTGTAGTAAACATCAGCATATCCTACCCTGCTACATGCAATACTTGTAATGTTTAGACTCTGGCAACATACACTGTATTACATTTATCATAACATTATCCAATATTATGTTAATAATTAATAATGTCAGGGATGCTTAAAATTCCAAGTTTTGCTTAAATGCCACTGTTGTTTTTACGTTGAGAATAACTGAAAATAGCATATTTATCATGCTTACTAGTTTGCTTTTTAAAGTATCTCCATCTAAGGAGATCCATCTGTTCAGTAAAAACTTGTAATCGGCTTTTATTTTGTAGTGGGCAAATGAGAAGAAAGTAAGCATACCCTAAATTCTGCAGGTGTAACTAAGTCAGTTTTGCAAGTGTTCTGCAGTTTTAGTAATGCTTTTTGTTAATTATTTTTGGAAGTGGGTAAAGATGCATTATTGAAGCAAGAGAGGTAAAGTTCAGCTTACTCTCATCCATTCTTTTAGTTTGTGAATGACTTAGAATAAGCTGTTTGTTAACATACAGAGCAAAATCAAGTTTTAAAATTGTGGTTCTGTTTCAGGTGATTGCCAATGTGTTTTTCCATGGGAACCTCTCAACAGTTTTCCATGTTGTTGTGACAGTAGTTATCATTGCTGTGGCGACTGGTGTATCATTAGTATATGAATGCCTTGGAATAGTTTTAGAGCTGAATGTAAGTGAACCTGTATACTCTTTTATTTAATAAATCACTTTTTTGTAAAACAGAACTCTGAAAAATTCACAGCTCTATTGAAAATCTTGCATAATTCAACAGAGTAATCAGTGGAAATGTTAGTAGGGGAAAAAAGGGATTATTCACTGTTTCAAAATCGGATAATTAAAAGAAAGGAAGTTTAGGAGGTAAAGTCCCTGTGGTTGGGGAGGGCTTTTAGAACAGTTCTGGAGATTTGGCAAGTGGCTATGACTTACCAAATGTATTAAAACTGCAGTGGAAATCACTAAAATACTCATCCTTTATGTACTCTAGGACTGAATCTGGCATTTCTTTTTCTACTCCCCGCTTCTGATGAAGGTGGCACTTTAATAAACACTGGGGCAGATCCTAATGACTGCCTTGTGCCAAAGGGGCAAAAAATAGGCGGGGGGAAGAAAGAACAAACTAGTAGTAGTGAGACCACAGAGACAGTAACTGGAATTTTTCCCTGCTTTGGACTTAACTAGGGAGCAAAACTAAGTAATTTCATAACCTGAGTGTATGATTTTTAGGAGGAGACTGCTTTGTTTGCCAGTAAATATTTCTGTGTCTGGTATTGCTTCATAGCAGAGATGGAGCTTACCAGGCAGACCACACAAGGCACTCGCTGCTTTGGACCAGTTTTAACACATTTATGTAGCTTTTTTGGTTGGCTGGAATCGCCACGTGGTCTACTTGAGTCCTAGGCTGCTAGTTAGCAAAGCAGGCTTACCAGATGAAGTCAGTGGATTTTCACACAGAAAGTATATTTAATGTGAGGAAATGTTAACAAAAATAATAATCCAATCCACATTTATTATAAACATTGTCTTAACAATTTACCTTCCATTTCAAGTCAGCTATTTTTGATAAATAGAGAACGTGTAGAAATGTACTCCAGGATATAAAAGTTAGAAGGTGGAGAAAGTTTTTTAAGGGCAGTCTTTGCTTCTTTATAGAAATATTTTAGAATTGCCTCTTTATATCCCTGTCCATGCATTCACTGACAGTTTTGAGCCATATATTATATGCTTACTGATGGAACAAAATGGAATGAGTTGGTCCTTATGCTATGTGATACAGGAACTTGCATGCACATTATGATACATGTACGCTGTTTTGATCTGCAGTACAGCTTATCTGCTAACTGAGCAGTAATGAGTGATTTTATAGCAGTGATTTAGTACTAATGTTATAGAACAGGTCTGAATATTCAGATAAGCTATCCAATTACCCTCTATTTAAAATAACTACCTACATAGTTTCTTCTAAGTGAATCCTTTTCAAATTATAACTGGCTGAAAATAAACAATATCCCTATTAGTTTGGTCAGGATGCATGTTTCGATTAAAATTTTTGCCACCTTCTTGGCATCTGTTGGCAACTTTTTTTCCCCATCTTTTTTTCCCTCTGTTTTACATTACAAGTGCAGAAAATTCACCTGTGTATATACATATACCCATAAAAGTATTTAAATGTGTGCACGCATACACACATGCCTATTCTGGCCAAATGTCTGAATACTGGTATAATTGACCTAATTAACCATGTATGCCCATATATGTCTAAATACATATATGTGTTTTACATCTATTATATGTTATAATATGTTAAGAATAAATTTACACTAGAGAACTGCCAGTGAGTCTTTCTAGCATTAATAAGTTATGTGTGATTCCTATTTGGAATTGAATTGTTTTAAAATAATCACTCAAAAACACACATTCCATCCTTACAATATTTTTACCCAGAGATGCCTAAGCAATTGCTCAATAATCAAGCTGATAGCTTGAGCTTGACTCAGTTGCAAATAGAAGTTGCTAGCCAGACATTTCAGTGGGTAGCTCCTTTCTTGTGGGGTTGTTTTTATTCCTTTTTAAAAGAGAATTTGACAATACAGCTGTACGTATTTATTGTACGTAATTGTTGCACTCAGAAGGATTGTTCAGTTTCAATATCCATCAGTAGAGAAAAATGAATAGGCAGAGTCTTTACACATGAAAGAAAGATTATCTGTGTCTCAGCAGGCTTTCTGTCCAGCAGAAGAGCTGCCTTTTGGCTCTTTACCAAGGTGGCATTTGCTGCTGTTTCATTGACTCGCTTACATTTTCATTGCTTTCTCATTTTTTAAACAAAGCACAAGCCATTGTGTTTGCCCTGTGGTAATTCCCCAGGGAAACTGTTCAGTCATAGGGGAATCAAGGGTCCATGGATTTTGCTGTGCTATTCTTTTACTGGGATCCTAGTTTGTGTTGCTTCACGTACTTAAGAGTTTCGTTTTTTATGAAGAAGATACTTCGTGCATGTACCTATTTTTGATGGCTGTACTGATCACTGTTAGCAGGCTGTTTGTACAAACAATAATGCAAAGAGATTCAGTAAGCTGGATTTTACCTCACCATAATTAAGTTGAAACATAGTGTTTTTTAAGTATGTGACAAAGTAAACATTCAAAATTTCTGCATAAAAATGCTCTCCTTTGGTGTGTAACTCATATGTTAATCTGCAGTGGCTTTACTGTAAAAAGCATTTAAGCAGGTGCTTTTTATCTGACCCTGTCTATAAGAGTGTTTAAAGAGGAGCTGAATCTTTAGTAGGAAGGGAAGTTCTACTCTCAAAGGGAGCTTTGCTTTTATAGGGAGCTCAACCTAAATCAGGTCATAAATATAGAAATTGATCAGAATTCTTTGAATTGCTATACAATGTTTCCACTTTTGTAAGGCAGTATTAGATCTAGACTCCTACATGGAATGATTTTAAATATTTTAGGTCAGTTACAGTATTGCAGAACTATTGTGTTTGGGCTGTTACTGTACTTCTGAAGCTGTGAAACTTCCGGTAATCAGATGTAATAGTACTTGCAATTTAAAATATTATTCTGTATCAGCAAAGCAAAAGCATTTAAATAAATCTGAATTATTTCAAGTAGTTTTACAGATATTTTTGCAAGTTATTTGTGACTTTGAAAAAAATTTTCCATATAGCAGCACTGGAATAGGCCTCTATTATCTGGCTTTACTGTTGCATCAATCTAATCACAACCATTTAAAATTTAGGTTTTTGTTCTTCACATCTAAATATACACACTTATGAGGGTTTTTTCTATTGTTGTTTCCCACGCACAGGGAGTTCTGAGTGCTACCCCACTTGTTTTTATCATCCCAACAGCGTGTTATCTAAGGCTGTCCAAAGAGCGATGGAACCATTCAGATAACCTCATATCCTGCCTGATTCTTGCTGTCGGTGTGCTAGTGATGACAGTTGGGTTTGTTTTGACTATCTTGCATCCCCAGGAATGTAGCCATGGAAAAGAAATGTTCTACTGCTTTCCTAGTAACAATTCTTTTCAAAACAGTACGCTTCCACCATAGGTAGCACACCAATCTCCAGACTAGATCAGGTACATCTCACAGCAAGCCATACATGCCAGTTTAAAGGAGAGTGGGAAAAGAGCTTTTGTGTTTTGACATGCACTAAGAATTTAAAAATGTGTAACTGTATTTACATACTTGGTTTTATGCTGCCATCCTTTTCTAGATAAGACTTAAGTTTTAGCTGTTTCAACAAAAAACGGTGCTGTTCAGTAGGCGTTACTTGAATCACTTGCAAACCGATCAAAAAAGGCTGCATATTTTTTAACTTAGTCTGCAATGCTGTTTAAAGGTTATAAAAGAAATGTTTGGGAATGTAAACATCTCCCATGTTTTATTGTTGTAATTTAAGAAATTATAAAAATAATAACACCTTAATGTGTATTTATTAACATAGTATGAGGAAGTTTTTTAAGTCCTGAAAAAAAGTATGTATGGATCTCTGTGTATTAAATTTCTGCTGTTAAATTGAAAGACCCCCTATTAATTCTCTCTTTGATTTTGCAATAACTGCCCCTTAGTGCTGAAAGCACCCCTTGTACTTGCTTTGGAGTAAAGGGTAATTTTGTATTGTGACTGAACTGTAGCTGATACAATTCAACTGTAACTGTTACAATTAGTGATCCTCTATTTAAAAGTTACTGCATCAATCAATCAATGCAGGTGAATTTAAAAAGATTCAAGTAAACAGTCTTTGTAAAAATTTCAAGATTGACAGAGAAGAAAATTACGTGTGTAACAAACACAGCTTTTGATTCTTAAATGTATAACCCTATCTATTATTTCTGAAACTGAATTGAAACATTGTTATATGTCAGGCATGTGCAGGTTGAACAAATTGTGTAAGAAAACATTCTAAACTTAGTTATCTTTCTAGTCCTCTGCTTCTTTTCGATATATGGCTATTGATTTTGTCATGGTTTGTTAAATTTTGGTAATTTCTGTTCTTAAAAATTAATTTAACATTAAGGATTCATGTATATGTATGTATGTGTCTATATAAGTACATACATCCATATGTATATATAAAAATACACACACACATGTATACCTATAGAATATGAGTAATAATTTGAAGTTGAGAGTGAGTTATATAAGTATCTTCTGTATTAGTTCTGGAATTTTGAAAAAAATTTATTATCGGATCTAACCATGTAATTTGAGTTCATTTTTGCATTATTGTGATTGTTGTGATTCCTTTTGCCAACCTTTCCTCAACTACTAGATGTGTAATGCTACTCCATTTTTACGCTGCTAAATGGGGTGGTGATGGTTTTTGTCTTCATTTCATCCTGCATGGCAAAGCTGTTTCATTCATGACTTCTAGCTAAACAGATCTTTAAGCAATGGTCACTGGATGGTGACAATACTTATAAGAGTAATACAGTTTTTAAAAGCAGTGCTTTCATACCAGAAGTTTGAAGTATTGTTGGATTTTGAGGTGGTAGGGGGTTTTTGTTTGTTTCATTTTTAACTTGTACAGCTATTAGAGAGAGTTGGGAGTGTTATTCTGCTTTAATGTTTCATTCAGGGACAGGACTTCATGGAGTCTGGGCAGAGGGAGGACAGCAATGTTCCTTCCACAAGCACTTCCTGGGAGGGTTTTCACATCAAAAGCTGGCAGTGTGAGTCACTTTCTTCCAAGTTCCTCTCTCCGGCTAAGAAGGCATTTCAGGACACCAGATGTAAAATTACCGTTCTTACAGGAACTAAGCAGTTTCTGACTCTATAGAGCAGTGTGCTGCTTACCAATCACGTACTTCTGTGCATTGACAAACTATGTCCTGAAAGTCTGTCAGATGAGCAAACCCCATGTACTACTGTAGACTCCCTAGACAATTTTCCTTCCTCCTCAAGTTTCTCTATGGAGGGAGGGCAGAGTGGCTCAGGTTTGCTAAATGACCATAATACTATGTATTTTTCACGCACAAAATCTTCATATCTCATATTGCACACATTATCTGGATCCAATAACAGAAGGATATTTATCTGTTTAGTAGACAAACTATCTAGTATGTGTAACTCAGGAGCAAACAAAACTTAAATGTAGTGTGAGGATTTATTTGGACTGTTTGGTATGAACACTGATTAAAAGTTGGGGAAAAAGACAAAAAAAATGGCAGACTAAACAAATGTATTGTGAGTGTAAAACATGAGATTGAACACATTCCCATAGCAGGGAGGGAGGGAGAAATCAAGAAACAAACATAATGCACATAAGGCTTATATTTGTGTAGTAGTTCTGTTAAATGGAGGTCTAATTGTAAAAACCAAATGAGTTTCAGCCTAGAAACAGTGTTGCAACATTTGTTGTTTGGATATATTTTTTTTTTTTAGGATTGACATAAATTCTACAAAGTAAAGGATTTGAATTCAGGCCAGTGAAGGAAATAAGTAGAAGCTTTCGAGTTTCTGTTGTTCAGTACTATTGGAGATGAGATTCAGGTATGTGCTTAGGATAAATTCAATATATGACTCAAAACTCTTCATGGAGAGAAATTAGATTGATTACTCCTCTTTCTGCTTATTTTTCTGTTCCTTCCTAGTTAAATGTTGATTTTTACCATATGGAAAAGCTATAGTTGCTGTATAGAATTCCAAAATTACATGCAGCAGGCATTCAAGAAAACTTCAGGAAGGTCTGAACTTTCACATGTGGTTTCCTAAAGGACACAATGGCCACAAAACACTGGAAATTCCCAGTAAAATTCATGGACTTACTGAATTCATGCAAGTACTGAAGTAATGCTCTGAAGACAGAAAGAAAATTAGAAACTAAGTGAAAATTTCTATTAAACGCTGTAGGAATAAATTACAGATGTTATTCTGCAAAGCCTGCATTCAGTCGGATCATGCAAATTAGCTCTTAGTGGGAAGCTTATGTCTGCCACAAGCAGTACGCTTTGGCAGACTTAGCTGTAGTAGATAGAAAGCTCTGTACTGAAAAAAATTCCCCACAGCCTGCTCCAGTTACCTCCTATTTTCCTTTGACTATTCAGCAGTGTCCTTTGTCTTGATGGGAACAGAAAAACTGACAGGGGTGATCTTACTGTCTTGCCAAGACTGACTGACTTGAGATTTCGTGGTGGTACGTTGTACATACTTCTCATGACTTTTGTTTCTGGAGGCAGGGGGTATCTTTTTTTTTTTTTTTTCCTCTGCCTTCATATAGGGCTTAGTACAGTGGCTTCTGATTGATGACAGGGGCTCCTAGATGCTGTAGTAATGTAAGCAGTAGTTATACTTTGGCAAATACTGTGCTGTTTCTTGTATCGTTATATTTTGTCGCTGTCATGAATGAGTAACATAAATATCACTGGGTGACAGAGGGTCCCTTTGCTTATATTTTTGGTTTGAGTATTTTTCTGGGGAAAAAGGGCTTAAAAGATGTCTCCATACTTGGTTCACTGCATTTTGTGGCTTGGTTCAAATATTTTTTTAGGGAAAAAGGCTTAGAAGATGTCTCCATCCTTGGTTCATTGCATTGTGTGGCTATTCTGAAAAGGATACAGGTGTCAAATACCTTATTTATGTAGCCACAGTGGTTTTGTACTGCTGCATGAGAACTCTTGTGAAAAAGCAGTACCCTGCCTATTATACAAAGTATGTTCAAATGCAGGGCAGTCCTGGCCCTCTTGGAACACCAATTAGCTCATCAAAGGAGGCACCGCTGGAGTCATGTGACATTTGATGAAGTGACAGTTTCAGGCTCTTTTCTATCATATTGCAAGAGATATGTTAGCTGAGAAGAGGCAAATACAAATGTCTTCCGGCACTGTTTAACTGAAGAAGGCACTTGACTAGGCATTAGCATTAAAAAAAAAAAAACAAAACAAAACAAAACCAAACCAAAACCAAAAACCTAGAAGAAAGGTGATAAAACATGTAGCATATTTAAATAGTGTTCAGGTCACACAAATTCACTTCTCATTTGCTCCTTCTCTTTCCATCTTTTCTCTGGCTAATTTTTTCACAGAGAGAAGTGTCTGTCTTTTGAGTCAGGTCCTTTTATATTCCCAGCTCAGTGCTCTGATGCGTGAAGCATAAAGTCTTTTCCATTTATTTTTCTTTACATTAGCATTCTTGGTATTGGCCTACTACAGAATAATAGGTATCTTAAAATAACATGAGTTTTCACAGAGGATTATTACCTTCCCAGGAATCTGTCTTCCACAGAAGAGATAAATCCCTAAAATTAAATTTTGAAGCAGGTAAGATATAAGACAATATCATAACACAGTGTTTTACAGCATTTTAAATTAGTAGCATGCTGTATGCTGACACCAAACATTTGCAACAGTGTTAGTCTGCCTGCAGTGTGAGACAAATGATGCTCTTAGACTCTGTTCATATATTTAACAGCATATATTAAATCTGTTCCTATCTAATGACTGGGCAGTGAGGTGAAGAAAAAAAAGTAGATTTTTTTTTTTTCTTCCAATAAGAGAGTCATTTTTAAACTATACAAGAAGATTATGGTATAGCCCATTCTGTGCAGAAATCTGATTATCAAAGAATAGTTCATAACGTGCTGGTCTTTCCAGAGACTTCATAAACTGTCATGAAGCCTGCCTGGAGAGGTGGGACAGGTATGAAGTTACCCAGTTATCATAGGATAATTGACACTTTCAGTCTTTCAGAAATCAGATGTAATTTAATCCAAGTTTTATAAAAGAAGGGTAGGCCTCAATGGTGAAATGCAAATAAATAATTGGTGGCATATCAAGTCATTGCTTATAGGCTCTGTTGTACTTGTCCCAACTGTGGGAAAAGCGTGTGGATGCAGTGGTCTTAAACCAGCACGCTGGGCAGAGGAAGTGGAGCGAGACCCTAGAGGGGTGAAGCACAGCCGATTTTCTTAATTTAGGCTTAGCTACAAAAGCAGTGGGAATCAATGGCATTATACATGTTTCTTCCTCGTAATTCCTCCCTTCAGCCCTGTGTTCCCAGTCTATTCATTAGGTGTTTACAGGGTACTGTAATAGGAAAAAAACATGAGAATGAATGAGCTGGATCAGTGTTCTGACTTTGTAGGTAGAGAGGTGAGAGTGTGAGAAACTTTAACAAAGGGAATGGTGTAGCTGTTGATCCTGCAGATCTGCAGGTGCACTGAAAACCTGTGCCGTTATACTTCAAGACGTTATTAACCAAACAAGAGATCCTATTTAATGTCTTGTATTTGCAAAATACAAATAACGTGGCACAGGAAGCTTGTTATTTTAAATTAAGAACTGATACTTTTACCTGCTTCCTGCAAATATCCAATCTTTTATTGCCCAGGGGTACCAACAGTGAAGCTACTAACAATTCTGCTTGCTGTAAACAAACTCAAGATTTTGGAATTGATTTAGTCACCTGTCTACTCTGAAGTCCACTACAACTATTGACTAAAAAGTCAGGGAAATGCAGAAAGATGCAAGGAAACTTAGAAACTAAGTCTTTCACAACAGCATCTGTTGTTATTAAATGTCAGCTGCTCCAGGAAATCAATATAGGCATTTAAAATTCAAGTCTTCTTTAATAGATGGAAATACTGTTTCCTCTAATACACACATAACTCAATCTGTAACAGTAAAGAACTTTGGACTTCTTAGAGCAGAATTAGCTCTAAAAGATTGTCGAAGTTCTGTTGCATGCTACTTTGTATTATTGATAGCTGGTAGTCTGTTCCCACCTTCTTTCATTAGGATGTGGTTCTTCCTCAGATGGATGTTCTATTGTAATTTTTTCCTTGTAAGGCTGTGAAACTTGTAGGGGGCTTCCAAGAGGGCTTGTATCTTGGAACTAAAGCAGGATGTAACAAGAAAAACATCCTGAAACTTTAGTAGGGCATCAAAAGAGAAGCCTTCTAGAAAGGAGGAAGGAACTTGGTTAAAAATTTGCAAATACTCCCAACTGATGGTTAATGCTTTCAAAACTAGAGCCAAAAAAATCTCCAACATTGTGCTTGCTGTGCTATACTTAGATGTAAGCTGGGACCTCACTTGAAACTCGTTTGTAATATTAGTATTTAAAAAATGTGAACTGCATTTCATTGGATTGTATTTTTAAATTGTTGAGATAAGAATGTTTTACAAGTAATTATTATTTATTATGAGTTTTAGTAACCTGTGCAACAGTTTCTAGCCATTTCCTGTAAGTAGGATGGTGCCAGTGTGGAATTATAACGTAACAGAGCCCATGCATTAGGATGTCACTGGGTGCTAGACAGAGTATCACGGGACTGGTGCAGGTTTATGAAGAGTATCAGTGTGACCCAAGAGAAAGGGATTCTTAGTGTGAAAAGACGATGTGAGCTAGATAATACCAGGCAACAAGATAAACTGTTGTGTTAAAATTGGTAGCTAACTTTCCTTCTCTATCCAACAATGATAAATAAAAAATTGTTTATATATTCTCATCGTCATATACCTTCCCCTTTTAGAAAACAGAAAAGAGCACAAAACAAACCTTTAAACTGCTGCTTTGCAAATGCAAAAATAATGTCTTAATTAGAATGGTAAAGGAATTGCAGAAACATTTCTAGCTATGTTATTCCAGAATCTTCACTTTTAGACTAACTCTGCTATCAGTATTCTTGTAATTTAAACTCTGTATCAATGCCCTTGGGATTCTTGCAAATTACTAATGGGTGTTAAGAATTCATTGCATTTTCTTTCTTCAGAATGATCTTGATCCAGACTAACAACTTGGATTTTTTTTTTTCTCCTGCATGAAGTATTAGTATTCCTTGAATTATTAAGCATGTTTCAATTCTGGAAAGACCCCATTCATAAACAGTAGCCTTCTGCATGCTCTTTTACTTGGATTTATTTTTTTGTGAGCCTCCACAAGGCTCCAAAGTCTCAATCCTGAACATACATGGTTAACTAAAAATGCAGAAGCAGCCCTACTTACTTCAATATGAAAAACCAAAAAAGATTTAAGTGTTCGTTGGATTATTGTAGGAATCAAGCTTTTACTGACAGCGGTCTACTGTGAAATATTGACCATTACACAGAATATATCCAGATTGACTACAATATTCTGGGCAGTAGACAAAGCAATTGTGGAGTGTGAATAAATGACTAATTCAATTGATATTTTTTAGTGACTGTTCAGTGATTCAATACTCTAATTAAATAACTGCTCACAGTATCAATGAGGCAGCATTCTATATCTAGGCCTTGCAGGTTGTACCTTCAGTTTGAAGCTAAAACTAATTTTTATCTAAATTATTTGATACGAAAAAAATATTTTAGTTCATATTTAGTGTTTGTGGTATTTAAGTATATTTGTTAGAAGCATGGGAAGTACATGGCAAAATTCGAATGCTGTCTTCTAAACTGTACGTTACAAGGCAATGCAAACCAGAAGTAAATTATCTTTAACAGAAAACCAGTACAGACTTCTTATATTACAAAATATTGTGGTAAGTGCACATTAAGCAAATATTTATTTAGTGTTCTAGAGAGAAGGAGAAAAGAATAAGACTCCAGATTTGTTAATAGTTAACTCTACCAGAGCCCGGGCTCCTAACATGGTACCTTCCTAGAGGAAATGTTAGGTCTTTCTGGAATAGAGTAAGGAGAAAGACACGAAAAGCAGATGGCACTGCATTGCTAGGAGCAAGAGGGGAGCAAGGGTGAGGTTCTGTCTGTGTAGATTTCTCTACAAGTCTTTCCAATAGTATCTGAGAATCTGCAAGAAATAAAAGATGGCAGTGATATCTCTCCTTTCCTTGCTGACAAGAGCTGTGGTAGTGGTGACATATGGTATGCTAAGACGAAAACAGTGGCCAAGTTGCTTTCATTTTCAGTGTACTTTAGAAACCTTTTCAGCTTAAGCTTGTCATAGCGATGTTTTTATCTCAACCTACGTTAACTGCAGAGCAGCTATTTTAACCTTTCCAACACATCTCCTCTATAGCTGTCCATTATTACATGAATCCTGTTATTTCCTCTAGTATGATAATAATGCACTACTCATGGGAACTTTTAATAAATATGTAACAAAGTAAGTGATAAGTCAATACAGACCTGAAACATATCTAGATGTTAACAGCAGTTGAGAAATCTGGTTGTTGTTTTAGAAGTAGACCAGCAGATGGTGCTCAAAAATTAACTGCAACAACTGAGTTGTGACGGTGTATTTTCAATTTATTTTTCTTTTTTGTTCTGTATAGAATGATTATTGCACACATTTATTAATTAAATGGAAATTTGAATAAGGATGGAAGAACAGATTATGCAACGTTTTTTGGAAATCAGCCACTGAATCCTTACTAGTTTTTTTCTAGCAATAATTGGTTTTAATTTCATCATGTATCTTATGATATTACTTAATTTCAGTTCAAATGTTAATGGATTTATCTTAAAACTCTAGTTATCCTCCTAATCAGACTGAGAGGGTTTGCCTTGTAGGTTTAAGAATAACTCTAATGGTATTTGGAGGGGTGATGGAAGCTGCCAATGGTAGTTATTAAATAAAAAAAAATATATATAAAAAGTCCCTGCTTGAACTGAAGTTAAGATGCAGAGATACACCAGCAATTGTGAGAGCCTCGGGAATTTTATACACAATATATTAACCATAAAACCCTCTGCAAATCAGAAAAGTCGATGTTAATTTCCTATTCACAAAGTAAGCATTGGCCTGTTTTAAAATGCAGTAAACTTAACATGCTTTGCCATCCTGTTAAGTCTCAGTCTATGGCTGTGACAACCTGTTGACATGCTATATTCTAGATGCTGTGAATGATATGCTCAGGTACTTTGAAACCTGGCGGCTTTACAGTTCCTGCTTTCTTGGATATTTCACTTGCAGACACCTTGATAAATGCCCAGTTCAGTTTATGCAACAGAGTGTGAAAAGGAACCTAGCTTGGGAGCTCTGGTAAACTCCACCCAAGGTGTCTAGTCTGTTTTTAATGTATTAGCAAGTTAATTAATGTGTTTTATTTGAATAGTAAAAGCTTAACACTGGCAGTAACTGCCTTGAGGTATCTGTACTGGAAAGAAGAGAGAGATTTGACAAAGAATCAAAAATGTGACAAATGGTATTACTGGTGACAGGCATTTTGTGAAGGAAGGATGAATTAGATTGGTCTTTGACAGGACAGGGATGTATAGAGTTCTAGTTTGCATATCAGTGGAGACAGCTACAGAACTCACAATTAATGTAAGTCTATGGCAGGTAACAAATTCTGGGTTATGTAAATTCCAGGAAAATGCAGGTAGAGTATGCAGTACAGTGGAGTTTAGTAAAAGTAAAAATTACAGGTGTGCATATACACACACGCATGTGCACGCACACACGCTTAAAACCAAAACCACCCATGCATTCTTTGGAAAGGAGAAAATGTAATTTAGAAACAGGGAAGACTTGTAAAACAGATAATTGACACAGCATGCAAATAAAACAAGGTACTACTGGTCTTTGTCTCTTGCTGCTAAGGCCATTGTTATAGACTTACCCTTAAAAATAAACTTTCCATTAGTGTTTCAACAGATGGATCAGGGGAAAAAAGTAAAGATTTATCTGCTCTTTCTTAGGTTGGGCGTAAAAGGAGGGTTATTAATATAGGACCTTCAAAAAAGCATTTTCAAGTAATCACAGTTCTTATAGTTGCTCTGTGTACTCCTCAATGCTTGGCACACCTGCAGCATCCATGAGAAGCATGTCTCTGTTAGGTTTTCTGCTGTAAACTACTAAAATTGCTGCATTCCCAGCAGAAAAAAAAAAAAAATTACTAAAATGTAACTTAGGAATTCAATTAAAAACTGTGTAGGAATACATACAATGTGATTTTCACGGACCTGAAATATAACTTAAGATCTTTGACAGACTTGGAATGAATCAGACTACACAGCAAGTCCAAAGCCATGTATATATGCAGACTGACTGACTTTCATGTATGCTGTGGGCATGAACGGAAAAAGGAAGGTATTTTTGTAACTGCCAGTGTCACAATAATCCAGTTTGGAAGCTTTGTATGCTGTGACATGTCTTTGAACTCAAAGCTGATCAAATAGTTTTCTGCTCTTCAGTTCTTATTCTACTGGCAGCTTATGCTTGTGTATGTAGAACATCTCTCTTTACTTTCTCAAATACAGGAATGAAGTCGTTTGTTCGTGTTTTCAGAACAGACAGGCATTGTAATGGTGTATATTGATTTTGTGGACTGTAAGCATTACCTGAACTTCCATGGCAGAGTTAGGGACAAATACAAGGAAGTAATTTATCTATACAGCTAGAGTTTTTGAATGCAGCTATTACTGTGTACTTTGCATGAAGTTAGAACTGCAGCTTATGTGCAACTTGAAATCAAGGCCATTTGTTAGAGTGAATCTACCCCTAAGCAAGATGTTTTGGGCATGTTTTCATGGAAGTGGTCAGGAGCTCCTTTGGAAATAGCAAGGGTGACGGTGACTATTAAAATTAAGTAGGGCCCTAGATTTTTCTTTGTCACATCACCATCCTTTCTTGGTTTTGATTTTTAGTACTTCTGTTGATTTGTTACTCTTTTTGCATGTGACATTTACTGTGCTCCATATGGTGTCCATCAGTCCTCTTATTCCACTAAAGACTGTCTTTAAAAGCCTTGTTTCCTGCTCCAAATTCATAATAGTCTTCAGTTTTATTCACATTCATCTTTGGCCAGGGATTGAGATCGTTCTTCTCTTAAACTGAGTGTACATATTTATATTTTTGTTGATCTCGTCCACAGTAGATTTGGCCAATCAGAAAACCAGCATGGGTATGCTGAGATAGAGGTCATGGGACTGAATGTCATGGAGTTCAGGCATGCAGTAGTTGCTGACTGCTGTTTTCTGTGGAGAATAGGACATTGCTATGACAGAGGCTCTGAAACCTCTGGCAACATGGACAGAGACAGCAGAGCATGCCTATATAAGGCTGATGGTTTAGCATCTGTTTTGATAATAGCTTCAACTGGAAGCTATTTTCACATGATGCTTGTGGGCTACCTAACACATGGTGTCCCCCACACTAAACTGGCCCCTCAGGAAAAAGCAATATTGGTTACCTCAACACCTGGCTCTTGCAGTAGATTATTGAGGCTTTAGAGAGGGGACTTTTCTCTAGATCAGAGACCACATGGCATAGAACTGGTTATGTCCACAATACCTATCAGTTGGCCCTTGGTGTCCCCTGGACACAACAGAGTACTATTCTGGCTGTAAGCATGATTTGTGTGTGCCTGCACGTGTGTGTGAGAGAGAGATGGTTTTTGAGCTCAAAATATTTAGAAGGATGTGCAGCAGTTCATGGGACTGGTAAAACACACAGAGATACCATTATACAGAGGGTATTTGAAAGAATACTAGCTGGTACAGTCAAACCATGCCAGGAGTGTTGTAACAGTTAAGCAGGTTTGATGAACAAGGCTGTGAGGTTCAGTATTACTCCATGTTCCTATGTAATTCAGCAGTGTAGACACAGCCTGCCTTTATGGCTGGTGAAAAGTCTGTGATAGATGATCAACCGTCTATCAGCGATATCAGGAGATTCACAATGCAACAACTGAAACATCAGTGTATTATCAACATTATTATTGTACTAAATCCAAAACACAGCACTGTACCAGCTACTAGGCAGGGAAATCAACTCTATCCCAGCTGAAACCAGGACATCACGTAAAAATGGTAAGCTGTATGCAAAATTACCATTTTTTGGTAATAAGGCTTATAAGGAGTAATATGGACTTCCTTATTCAGTACCTACTTAGTAAAAATAGGCAAACTGAAGTAAATTCCAGATTTATAGTGGTTTCTTGTTCTACCTGCAGAGGGCATTCACACTATACTGTACATCATTCCTCTCCAGCTGGCAGTGAATTGAAGAGATAACTTATGCTTATGTCAGCTAAGGGTGCATGAATCAGGAGGTTTTTGATACTTTGTTTTACTGAGCATACTTGCCTTCCGTAAAGACTCTGAGAACCTATGGCTAGGTGTGTATGAAGCAGCTGAAAAATGTGCTGTGAGAAAAGTTGTAAGAGTCAGATAGTTTGCTAAGCAAAAATACTGTTTTGCTTGCTGAACTACTTTTTCATTTTATTTACAGATTTTAAAAAATTATTGTTGTTACTAATTTCTAACCCTTTGCATTTTAATAAATTCCTGCACTTAGTTTGTGCACAGTGCTAAACTCTTAAACTCCTTTCCAATAAAGCTACTCCATAGAGCTTGCACTGAACTTGCAGAGAGCAGCAAAAGTTGCAAATATGAAAATTTTGGAAAAGACATAATGAGATCAAGCTATGGTTTAGAAAGAAGGTATTTTATTTTCTTGGAACCAAGAAGCATAAGAGGGAAAATAACATTATATCAGGGCTATTAATCAAAATATTTTTCAAAATATTTATTTCAGTTTTAAATTTATTATGAAAGTGTTCATTGTTGTTTTCTTGAAGAGGGAGCATGCCCCTTGGGGAGGCTCAGGAAGTATCTTCATAAAGGATCTCCCCATCCTGGAAGTGGTGAGGGCAAGGAATGTAGACTAGCTGGAAGAACAGGTCTGATAAATGGTAACCCAGGCCTATTGTATCAGACAATGGCAACTGCTGAACAAACACTGGCAGGGCAGTATTCGTCTGCACAAGAGACAAGCTAAAGCACAGAACACTTGAGATCCTATTCATGAGATAGTTGTTGATCCTTAGATGCCTCTGGAAGAGATGACTGTTGGAAAGTTAGCAGTCTGTAACAGTTGAGAACAGAGCTTTAAGAAACAGAGAAAGAGAGAACAAGAGGAGTTTCTGCCTCTTTTTGAGACTAGTCATTCTACTTTTGGCCATTCATTGTTATCACAAGCCATAAGACAATATTCTGAGAAAGCCTGTATTCGTTATGTCAAAGTGACTGTGAAGTATATCACTGAGAATCCAGGGCACTGAGATGAGGATAAGGTGCTTGTCAGGAAGGTCATCCTTGGCAGCAGATGTACCTGTACTGCAGAACACAGTGTGGCTAGAACTGTGGTTTCCTTTCATGTAATAATCCAGTGTGTATTCATGAAACTGAGAGTGACTGAATGCTATATTCCAACTTCTAAGTGCCTGAAAGCTCTCCCCTTGGATGCATATATTTCTGTAGTCTCTTTGTACTGTCACAAGCTGTTTGACACATAGCTTTCTCCTCTGAACTCTCATCAGCTCTCTGACAAAGCTTATTGACTATTCCTTAGTGGAACTTACATAATAAATATTTGAGTGCAATCACTGCAGATGGTGTGCTAAGACTTGCTGCTCTCAGTCATATTTTTAATAGAGGCCTTTCTGCTTATTCACACTTCCAGTAAAATAGTTTATGAGCCTTAATAATTTGAAAAGTGACTAAGGTTACAGTGATTGCCAGGTGGAAGAAATTCAGGAAAGCTTTTCTTGTTGGCTGACACAGATCTCTTTCTGTACGATCCCCCCATTCTTACAAGAGGCTCTGTAATATTCTAGTGAATGAGGCTTATAATGCCTAGTGCATGTATCAAGGTGTGGGAATAAAAAAATATTCTTAGGTCTGCCAGGTCAGATGTTGCTAAAGAGATTAAATTGCAAGAGTGACTTTTGTATGCCTCTGGGTAGTGAAAGGGAGAACCAGAGGAGTTGTTGGAACTTGCTGTTTGTTGTAAGTTTGGCAGGGGGTTCTACCCATCTTACTATTCCTCTTTGCTGTTTCATGTACTAAAGAGTAAACACGAGTGTTATTCAAGCAGGATCTGCTGGTGAGGTAGATCCTGAAGCAGATAAGGATGGAGATTTCTAGCAGAAGTGGGAAAAGGTATACCCTTTCCTTTACCACTAGTTTCATGGTCATAGTCTTAAACAGTTTAATAGATTAGATTATCATTCCACTGTTCCCAAAAGGTCCCATTTTGTCTCATGCCTGCTATGTGAATTTGAAGCCTGACTTCAGCGGTGTTGAGCTGGCTTTTACAATTCAGTAAAAACGCTGGGGTTTTTTCATTGGACAAAGTGAAACCATTAATAATCTTTGGAAAGTATATTTGGTCTTGGTGAGACTTCTCACGTCATGGTTTAACCCCAAGTGGCAACTAAGTACCACGAAGCCACTCGCACACACAGTGGGATAGGGAGGAGAACTGGAAAAAGGTAAAACTTGTGGGTTGAAATAAGAACGGTTTAATAATTGAAATAAAATATAATAATAATAATGATTAAAAGAGAAATAACAAAAAGAGCGAGAACAATAAAACTCAAGAAAACAAAGTGATGCACAGTGCAGTTGCTGGCCACCTGCTGACTGATGCCCAGTCAGTTCCCAGGCAGCCATCGGCCTCTCCCAGCCAGCTCCCCTCAGTTCATATACTGATCATGATGTTCTATGGTGTGGAATATCCCTCTGGCTAGTTCAGGGCAGCTGCCCTGGCTTTGCTCCCTCCCAGCTTCTTGTGCACCTGCTCACTGGCAGAGCATGGGAAACTTGAAAAGTCCTTGATTTGGGGTAAGCACTACTTCGCAACAACTGAAACATCAGTATATTATCAACATTATTCTCCTACTAAATCCAAAACACAGCACTGTACCAGCTACTAGGCAGAAAAATCAACTCTATCCCGGCTGAAACCAGGACATTACGTAAAAGTCATAAGCTGCATGCAAAAGATGAACTATATACAATCAGGTCCTGCAGTTTTCCTGTAATATCCAGCATCCTTTTTTTTTTTCATACCTTGCTTTTACCAGCTACTTGTTTTCTCCTTCAAGAAATTAAATCCTTTCTGTTAATCTGTAACTGAAGTAGAATGTTTGCAAATGAAATGTTACAGTTCTAATCAGATTGCAGTCTACTATGGCATTTTGCAATGTGTGATACTCGCTGGTATCTGGTGCAACCTGGGGAGATCTCTGGAAAGGCAGGTTTGCTGGATAAACACAAGGAATGAGCTGTGTTGCATAGAAGAATTTAAGAAATATTATTTCACTTTCTTCTTCCCAGCATCAGGTTAAAGTTACCATGGCTTAAGCACGATTCCTGGTGTTCTCTCTTGTGTCATACTGAATTTGGATACATTTTCTGTGCTGTACTTTTGGTTTTTACCTGGATGATGTTTGACTTGCACAGTAGTCAGAGAAAGCCTCCAGATTTTACTCTTTTTTTTAAGGAATCTTAGATAACTTAGATCCCCATTTTGGTAGCTAACTGTTACATAATTGCTGCAGCTCTCAAGAGAAGTTTCTCTTCACAGTGGCTGCAATAATGAATTCTGAACGTTGCCCTCACTATCTGCCCCATGTTCTATTTTGCTGAAGATTGCGAAGTGCTTCTTTTCTTATCATAGGCCCCAGATGTCTAGGATTCTTTCACAGAAGTAACTTTCAGAATATACCTTGTGATGTAATTTGGAGTTAAGAGAGAGATTCAGGTAAAACTAGAAAAATGGACATGTTTAAGGATAGAACTTCAATATGTTATAAAATAGTTGATCTGAAATCTGCCTTCTGGCTTTTTTTCTCCTTCAGCACTGTTGTTCAAATCTTTCTCTGAACTTAGAGAAAACTGCGGAATGTGTTCAAAACTGACATTGAAGGAGCCTTCAGCTAGGGATGATCTTTGCAATGATCGGTAATTGTTATTGGCACCCTTCCAGGCACATATATATAGCACAGATGGAAATCCTGGTACCGATTTACTCAGAAGACAGGACAGTAGTTTCCAGCTGTTTGCATCGTGCAGGTGAACAGGCTTCTGATTAAAGTCTCAGTCATAAACTATGCATAACAAAACTGCTGTAAGTAGAATAAAGACTAGAAGTCTTCATAATAAAAAATATATATATGAGACAGTGTTACGTCATAAAGATACATGTTGTCCACAATAATAAAATGTATTAGGGATGAAAAGAAAAAAATGGAAAAGCTTCCATGTACATTTAAAATAATTTAAGACAATTTCCCTGTCCTTGTAATGCCCCATGTAAATGATCCCTATCTAAGTCCTGTCTTTTGCCTGCCTTTATGAACTAATTTAAAGTGAAAAGGGGAATTAAGTATCTGTGACCTTTGAAAAGTTACACTTCTTAGCCTGAATGGTACAAAAAAGGAAAAGCTAGAAAACACTTATCTTGAACCTTGAAACATCATTCAAATTTGCACCCCTAAGAATCACAAAGGATCCTGTCCTTGAAGCCAGTAGGTTGGAGTTCATCCATGGTGTCTGTGTGTTCTGCATTGGTGAATCAGTAGAATAGGTTCTCTTCTTTGTAGAGAGCAATTCCTGTTATATTTCACTGGAGAAACAAGAGATGTTTCTGTGACTCCTTGGCTCTTAGACTACAACAGATTCACTTCTATTGTTTACTTTGCTTTCAACAGAACATGTATTTGGTCTGATTTGCAATTCAGATGCAGCATATTAACAGAATAAAGATGTATTCAGGCTACCTATCAGTGGTTTAAATCTTTATGAACCAGAATTTACTTATTGTTACAGCTACAAATTCATTTTGTAACAGCACAGACCTTGAAGGGTACCAGCACTGAACTCTCTCACTCTTGATTAAGGATGAAAGGGGCGGCAAAATTCATACTGCACTTTCTTCAAGCACTCCACATTATTTTTTTTTCATCAGTGGTATGTGAAGTGGGAAAAGGTGGCTAGAAAAAGTGAAAAAAAATTTAAAAAATTAAAAAAAGGCAGTTTAGCTTAATAGTCACTCTGATCTAGAGAGGATAGAGTGACTTGGGGATTAAAGCCTCAGTATGCAACGTTAACCAGCTGTCAAGCCTAAGAACATGATTTTTTACTTGCGCCATGGCTCTGTTCCTGTACCTTCATGTTCCTTAACCATGTAGTCTGGCCTT
Organism: Falco peregrinus; assembly: GCF_023634155.1. NCBI lineage: Eukaryota > Metazoa > Chordata > Aves > Falconiformes > Falconidae > Falco > Falco peregrinus. The sequence goes on from NC_073728.1 coordinate 23,600,625, forward strand.
GGAGACATTTTTACCTCTTGGTTCTTTTCCTTTTATCTCAGTCTTCATATTTTATGCTGAAAAATGTCATGTTTCCTTCTAACACTGATAATCACAGTCCATGTTTAAAAACAATTTCCTTCTGCCCTCACAGGAATCTATCTCCTGAGCCACTGTGCAGCTTTATCTCCCTAGTGTTTTTTTCATTCACTTTAAATGTTTCAAAAATTTTCTGCCCTTGGGCCAAGAATTTTCTAAGGTGCATCTTTAAATACTTAAAACGGGTTATGCAGCAGGGTTCTGTCTGTAAATTCGAGACAAGAGTTGGCTCGCTAGGGAAATGCTTATGTAACTCAACCCAAACCGATAATATTGACCAGAATCTACAGCTGCTTATTTCTCAAATGCAGTTTCCTAAGTAGTAAAATACAAACCATTCGGGGTGACTCTTTATTTCTCCTTATTTTCTCCTGCTTCTGCATCTGGGCAGCTCAACCTTGTTTCAATCTTTTTTTAACTGTTTGGTCTAAATAGGCTCTGATGCATTTAATTAGCATATCTTTGTGAATCTTAGCCTGGAATGAAGCCCAAGAACTTGTATTTGACTATAATGGGCTGACTTTCAAGGTTCAACCAGGTCAATAAGCATTTCATACACTGCTAGGAGAGATAAAACATCTCCTTATCCCAGTGCTGTCACTTTCACACATGCTGGCCTCAGAGTTGTTAATAAGGCCATTCAGCATCACCACTTTACACAGAGCTTCTAAAGTCAATACCCAAGCAAGCCATTCAGCAAAGCTGTAATTTACCTTCTAACACCACCAAACTGCCTTTACCAGCTCTTTGAATGCCTAATGCTTGAAAGGCGTGGTGCATTATAATGTAAAAAATGAGACTGAAGGCAAAATCTTGAAATTATAATTACAGTAGGTTCAAAGAAACCACAGACATCCATAGCACTCCTTTACCTTTATTAAAAAATGAGGCTTTTCTCTTTTAAAGTCAGACTTCCAAACATATCCAAAGAATCTCAAAACACAAGGATGGCCCCCCTGTGTCAGACTGTCTTGTCTAGGCCTGGTATCCTGTCTCGAACAATGTCCGAATATGGATGTTGAGGGAACGCTATAAATGAAGGGAAAGCATATATAATTCCATAAATATTCCTATCATCAGGCAATCTGTGGTTCAGGAACTTCCTGAGCCAGGGATGGTGCTTTGTATTTAATAACTCCTGATAGATTTCTTTCCCATTTTCTTGCCCAGTCTTCTCCAGGAAGAGATAGGGGAGATAAAACTGGTGCTCTTTGCATTTTCTAACCTTTATTTCTGGGAAAAACATTGGCACCATTCCACAAAGTCAGAAACAGCTGTAGTGCTGTTATAGCAGCTGAGTGGCCTACAGGTCCATTATAGAGTGACAATGGCAATTTCATATCTCCTGGCATAAATGTGTGATGCTACAGCTACACATTGGTCATGGAGTGGGACTGGCTGATGCATTCAAAATCTTTTTGCTGTATTTAGTTGGGTTTTTGTTTTCAAAGGAAAAGTGAATCTTCAGATCTTTTAATTGTGCAGTTGTACTGCTATGCATAAAATATTGCATAGTCTTCCAAATCTGGTCTAATGCCCAAGTCAAATTTGTTGAGCTAAGGGCATTTTGGTTTGCCGGTTCCATAAGGAACATTTAAAGCTCTAGCTGAGGTTGTTTTGTTTTTCACTTTTTAAAAATTAAAATAGCTGGACAATTTCATGCAACCTTTGTCTCTGGTTAGTACACAGTACTTAACTAGAGTGAATTAATAGATGCTAATGTACAGTAAAAAGCAATGCAAACTGCTGCATGTATACATAGTAATTAGCATGTGAGAATTCTAAGCATCATTATACTTGTTTTTATGCCATAGTAAACAGAACAAAACCAGACCAGATTGTTAAGCCTTTTTTTTCTCACCTGACTGCATCAAGACTGGAATTAAATTTTCCAAGCCATGCCATACTCAGTGGATAGTAAGCAGTGACTTTAGCATAGCAGTTTGAAGGGAAGGAAGAATGAAATAATAGCAGCTCTGATGGCAGGAAGAGTGCTTCCTATGTTGTATAGACACAACCCCTTAATCAAAAAAAAGGTAAAAGTAGTGGTAGAAAATGCTCCATACATTTCTTAAATAAAATTAAAATTAAGCTACAACTTCATTGCTTAAATTAGAAGTATTTCAAGATGCTGAACATATACATTGCAGCTTGGTAAATCAATAGCAAATAGTTACACATACAAGTTATGTTTTTGTACAACACACACAAAGGCTAGACAGCTTTCTCAGTCCTTGTTGCCGTGGGCTTATTCTTATGTGTGAGACTACTTTGATGCTTAATTACCATTTTTTGTTTACAGGGTGATACAGTGAAATATATACTGGTGCATACACACCACAGAATATACTTCTGCTACCCTTGAGCTGTCCTGTCCTGTGTACTGCTGCTAAGTATAGCCAAAGAGATAAAGAATTTCTATTCCATATTCTCCAGGAAACCTGGCTTTGAAAATGAGTTGTTAGCCCATGCTGAGCTTCACATAGCTGCTAGTTTCAAACTGTCTTTGACATGTCTGCACAAGCTGTGTTGAGAACATACAGATGCTCACTAACAAGGTAATTCTGTAAGGAGACACTGGCAAACTGCAGAAAAGAAAGAGTCAAAGAGTCAAAGCTGGGCTTTAAAATGACTTGAAATTATTTATGCAAACTCTCAAACTCAGATCAGTAGTGATTTTTAACTGAAGGCCTCAAAGAATTTCTGCAATCAATGCTTCATCTCCCCCTGATGAGGCAAATACTAGATATAAAGCCACATTCAGCTGCAACATACAGCCTTGAGCTCCTGTCCCTGTTCATTCTTGCTCAGAATTACAGCGATAAGTGATATAAGTGGACAATGTGTTTGAAAAGGTTATGGGAATTATCACAGTTGGTAAACTCTGCTGGGTACTGAGACTGAAACTTTTATGTAAGTATCTGTTCATGACTTTTATTCAAATGTTTATCAGAAAAAAAATTTCCAGCTTTCTAAAATCTTGGAGTACTAATAATTTCTGGATCTATGAAGCAGCATGTGTGACTTAAATAGAACTTGGTGCAGTGTTATATTCTTGAAACTGCCACCATTTGAAGGTGGGTTAAGCCTTTTTTTAACAAAAAGATTTCTCCAGGTCCCTAGAATTCAGTGTATGTGAGCAGAATTATCCTGGATTTATCTGTACTGAACATCTCCATGTTGTGTTTAAAACAGACATGATAAATACTTCCCTTTGGAGCTCTCTTGTGGGGTTCATTCCAGCAGTAGGTCCCTAGAGCATACCTGAGTAAGCGTGCTTTACGCTGATCAGCGTCCCTTTTTTGTTAGCATTCCAGGGGAGGAGTGCCTCTTCCTTCTCTCCTCTCCATTTATTCAGTTGTCTAATCAGAGCATGCTATTCATAACATTCAAGTTAAATGCTTAACTCCCTCTCCGTGCTTCAAAAGCATCTTAATATATGGCACTAGATTCCACCTAAATGCATGTAGTGTCTCAGAGGATGTCCAGAAAGCATGAGCCCTGTAAAGTTACCCAGGCTAGTTCTGAGTGAGCTAGCTAAAATAACAAGAGATACAAATATGTGCAGCATAAAGTTCTTCTGGGCTAATATGTCTTGCTTTCATGATACAGTACAACCATAGCAATATAGCTTTCAGGACCTAAGATAACTCCTCTACTGATAGCTTAGCTATTGCCACATTTTCTGTATCTCTGTTGAAGAAATTCTCAAATCTCTTTTGGATCTAAGTATTTTTCTAATAGGAAAAGGAGATTATGTTTCTTTTTGTATTATTGTATGATGCAGTAAGACATAAGCTAATGCATTACTAATGACTTGAACAAATATTATGAATGTGTTTTTGTCCAAAGGTGTTTTGCATCATAAAGGTGTTTTCCATCATAAATATTTATTTTTAATGTTTAGACTTTACAGACTTCAGTGTTAAGGATTTTTTGCACAGCATACATTCCTAGTTATATATGAACATTCATAATTTGTAAATTTATCGCATGATAGCAATTTAGTGAACTTGCAGTTTCTTCTAAACCCTAGGTAAAATAAACATTTAGATTCATTCTTATCTATCCTTCATTGCAACTGCTGTGGTTTACATGATTTGAAATCATTATACAAAGTTGTTTTAACAAATAATTAACAGTGTGACAGGGTACTTCGGGGATATGTGAGTCTGTATCTTAAATCACTCACTACTCTGCATCATCTGAATCTTCCTAATGTTACTCAAGTGCAAAGTTATTCCACATGAATACCTCACTAATTGTTATTTAATGCATTCCTGAAAATACGGTTCAACAAACAAAATAACTTACAAATCATGACATGTAATGTGGCAAAACGTTCACCTTGATGATCCAAAGGCAAAAATAAAACACCAGCAGCGTAAAAACATAATGGTAGCAATAAGAATTCAGCATGGTATCATGCTAATCTTAAATACGACCTAAAAGGACAACGTATCTCTAGGAAAGTAAATGCCTGTAATGTACACATTAGGAACAAAATATATTTGGGACAGTATTAATAAAAGGAAAAAAAAAATTAGATCTGATCTTGCATTTATTGTTATATGTGGTAGTAAGTATTGGGAAAACCCTCTATAAAAGGCAAAAATGACTTAGTCCTGTATCTGACAGTATAGGGTGTAGTCTCATTTAGTTCATCTATCAGGCCAAAGCATTAAACAGATAACTGCATTCTTTACAATTTAGCATAACGTGATCTGTCTCCTTCTCAGGGTGAAACCCGTCTTTGTGTGGGTGGCCAGCATAGATATTACCTACATATAAATTAATAAACTATAACATTAAACACAAATGCTAAATGGTACTATCGATGTAATCCTGTTTATATTAGCACAGTCTGTGACACTTTAATTATTGTAATTGGACTCCGTTGCAAAGCAGTACAACAGTACAAACCCAGCTGTAGGGTAATTTTAATATTGCTTTGGGAAACATAGATAGGGCAGTCCTAACTTGGACTATTTTCTACTTGTTCTTTGTGTAAAAAGAGATAAATCATTCTTTTATGTTCCATTGCACTTCAACAATCAATTAGTCCAAGTGGTCAGGCAGTTGGACTAGATGATCATTGTAGGTCCCTCCCAACTGAACTATTCTACTCTACTCAAAAGAAATATATCACTAGCCCTACCATAAACTTAATATAATTCCATCAACATAATGTATAGGATGTCTTCATGCTTGGATGTTTATCAAATCCACGTATCAGCACCCTACTTGGTAAATCTCTGATGCAAATTTTGAGCCTACTCATTTTAAAACCAGTTTTATAATTTTCCATGTACTTGAAAACATAGCATCCACCCAGGCAGATGCCTTTTGTTATTGTAATCTAATTTTCTTTAAGATCACCTGCTGATGACAGTAGAGAATACAGCTGGTTGTGATACCAAGTAGTGCTATCCCAGTCAGGCTGTCAGCTAGCTGTAATTTTAGCAAGTCGTGTAATCTCCATTTATTTATCTTACCTAACATGAGAAAAAAAATAATTTTAACTTCTTTATAGTGGTAACATTTTACTGTTTAGAAATGCTCCCTGAGGTCCTTAGAAAATAGATGCTAACAAAATGTTTAATATTCCTCTTGTGTATTTATAGATGAGATCATAGAATCGTAGAACTGTTTACATTAGAAAAGACCTTTAAGGTCATCAAGTATAACCATTAACACAGAACTGCCAAGTCCACCACTAAACCATGTCCCTAAGCGCTGCATCTACATGTCTTTTAAACACCTCCAGGGATGGTGACTCCACCACTTCCCTGGGCAGGCTGTTCCAATGCTTGACCACCCTTTCAGTGAAGAAATTTTTCCAAATATTCAATCTAAACCTCCCCTGGCACAACCTGAGGCCATTTCCTCTTGTTCTATCGTTTCTTATCTGGGAGAAGAGACTGACAGCCACCTTGCTACAATCTCCTTTCAGGTAATTGTAGAGAATGATAAGCACCCCCTGACCCTCCTTTTCTCCAGGCTAAACAGCCCCAGTTCCCTCAGCCAGTTCCCAGAAGACTTGCACTCTAAACCCTTCACCAGTTTTGCTGCCCGTCTCTGGACACACTCCAGCACCTCCACGTCCCTTTTGAAGTGCAAAGCCCAAAACTGGATAGAAGATTCAAGGTGCGGCCTCATGGTGCCAGGTGCAGGGGTATAGTGTTCTAGTGTTCTTCAGTTAAGTGCACAGTTCAGATGGGCACAAAACCCTGTCCCTGTGCCTACAGCAATCCTTTCCGTGGCTATATGCATGTGTGTGCATGCTTCCCAAAACCTCACCCATATGCTGGAATGCAAACACAGGTAAGGCAATGGTTCAACAAGATGCAGTGCAAGGTGATTGCCTGCTCTGTAGAAAAAAAATACATGCAGATTTAGTTTTCATTTAAACAAAAGCAAGAGTCATGTAATAATTCTTTGTGTTATCTTTATGCTGTAAGGGTAAAAACCTGATTTTTATGATGTCTGCTATACTGACAGAATAAAACAGCTTTCTAATATATTTTAATTATGCATCATAAAATTAATTTAACAAGGAAAACACCCTTCAATTCCATATTCTATTTCACACCTACTTTGCACAATATTATTCAAAACAACAACTGTGTGATACAGTATGACTTTCTATGTACAAAACTACATTAAGAGAGCATTCAGCTTACATGCTTAAATCACAAAATGCCATTAATATGCTGTTATATATGAATAGATTTAAAAAGAAAGACCTTGTAAACAGACCTTTACAACAGTGAAAAATATTGTAAGACTCCTGTGGCATGTTTAACCTTTATAATAGCTTTCACCACAGGCAATATTGGGCATACCTGTTTGAAAATCATATACAGTCCATTACATTTCTGCAGCATCTTTCATCTCAAAATACTTGTATTCCACATTTCTGGCAACCTCGAACAGAGGAAAGCAACCACCAGCACTATGGGTGGAGGCATGGAGATTTTCCCAAAGCCATGTAGGACAACTCCTGACTGTTACGAAAAACGCCATGGGATATTACTGCTTTTTCAGAACAGTCAGGACTTTGTTTTTAGTAATTTAACTTGTATGAAAAACCCATAGTTAGTAAGTTGTCTGGAACTCCAGGTTAGACGTTCTTTAAATAGCAGTTTAAATAGTTAACAGTTCTCACTACAAGCAGAACTTGAAGGTTATGCTAACAGTAATGAGAACTGGGTATTAATCTACAAACATTTATACTGAATATACAATGGCACCAAGTACATTCACTGAGCGCAGGGGGTGGGGACTTGTCACACAGATTAATGCCTCCAGATAAATGATTGTTTTACCTCAAACCATAGACAAAGGATGACATTATTGCAACTGTGTGTGCAATTAATAACCTGCCACTTCATTAACTGCTACAATGCTATCTTCACAGATCAGCTTGAAAAAGCTAAGGAACTTTTCTTTAAATGTTTTTTCTTTCCACTGTTCAATGGGAGAGAGACAAAGAGTGTTAATAGCCCACTTGGTTTTCTCTGCTGCAGCGATCTGTTTTTTGTGTGTGTGAGTTGTTTGCTTGATATGAGCAACATTTTGAGGTCAGGACAAAGTTGGGAACTTTATAAAAATAGAATAATAAAAAAAGAGCAGTTGACTCCGTCAACAACTTTTGAAACTCTAACGCAGAACTGATTTTCTATTATGAAAAAGCAAAGTGCCATAGGAATCTAGAATTTGTTTTTAGAAACTGAGATCCCTAGGACAAATGGTATCTCCAGAATCTTGTAAACCCAACTATTTTAAGGCTAGTCATAAAACTGTCACTGCAGAACATGGCCTTCAGGCACTCAAGTTTAGAGTCTACAGTGTTTCTAGTGATCAGTATTTCAGATCTGCTTAGTTATCAATGAAGATTTGGATAAGAGAAGTGGTAGAGTGAGGAGATAAGCATAACCTCCCCCCTCTTAAGTGAGATTGGCATTATTTAGTGAACTGCTTTTTGAAACAATTCCCCAGTCCCTGTCAGAGATCGCCACCACTGACAATTATTTTAGATTATTTTCCCGATGTCACTTTTTTTCCCTGGCATTGCTGAATTTCTATTATTAGCCCATGTGAGCTATTCAATAGATCGCAATCTTCTTGGCATTAGTACTTGCCAAAAGAATTAGACGATACCATACATTGGTTTTCAAATGAGATTTTAAAGAGAATGCTACAACAGTTCCTTATGGAGGTCCAGTAATGTTTATTAGAACGGATGACATTGCAGCAACAATTACCAGCTGTAATTATTCTAATATACAATCAGCTACAATGGTCTTCTATAGATTCAGCTATAGTTGAATCATCTCATGCCTTTCCTACATTGGAGTTTCATTACATTTTAGAAGATGCAGTCACCTAATGGTTTTCCCCAAGAAGTATCTGGTTGGAAACATGAAGTTCTTTTGTACTTAAACCGAGGCTACACACTGAAAGCAGAAAGTTACCCAACCCTGAGTGCCGGAATAGCCAGTACACAAAGGAATTTGTTAACCTTCATCCTCACCTGGGAAGTGGCCAAACAATTTGAGGAGCGTGACAACAGAAGTGGACTGTCAAGAGAAAACAGGTCAGAGCTTTACGTAAGGTCTTCAGTAGGATTGCTCTTGAGATTCTTCTTACTGATCAATTTGTTGAACACCTTCTCTTTGAAAACTGGACCATGGGAAATCCATCTGACTCATCAGTGATTAATTTTTTGTCTAAGAAACATACACAGATTAGTGGGGTGTGCCTGATAATGGCATGTGGTTATTCAGGGTGTGAACCACCACTAGGGTCTGTCAAAACAGGCAGCTTCAGGGTTATTCAATCTCTATTGAAGAAGCAGAAAATAAAAGCAGAAGAAAATATTAAAGAAGCACAGTACAAATGAGAAAGGTGTACAGGGAGAAGCAAAATGTTATTGACGTACAGTATCTGTATTGTACTGTGTACAGTAATATTCTAAACAATGTTCATATTATGAATCGTATTAACATAGAATGGTCAATTATAATATTTTTTCCAGATGTGTGATGTCAGAACTAGTCAGGGCAAGGACATTTATACTAGAATGCAATGTTCTACTCTTTTCCTATTAAAAAAAAAAGGTATAAATGCTTTGTCATTGGCTGTTTTTCCACTTCTGTTAAGCACTGGCCAAAGCATCACCTGCATAAGGAGCTGTTTGGCTGTGCAGTGCCATCCCCCGGCCCCACGGGCAGGGCGCTCCGTGCTGGCACGGCTGAGGAGCGCGGACCGCCGGGTCCGCTCGCTGGACGCTGGGAAGGGGCAGCTTGTCACGCAGAACAGACTGAAGTGCCGTCACGCTCCGAGAGCAAACTGAAGATCCAGCTGACACCGCTCCTAGCACGGTAGTTAGTCACCCGTGGCGTGGGCAGGTCACTCTGTGCCTCAGCCGCCGCAGGCATCCGCGGGGCGCAGCGCTGGTCCCTGCGGCCGGGGCGGGGGGCGAGCCCAGGGGGGCTGATTTAGTAGCTTCATTAATGTTCAGATCACCATAGCTGTTTCCAACATGTTCTGGTCAGGGTGATGATGCAGAGAAAATGGTTCTCTGGCCAGCGCAAGACACACACCCGGGACAAGTCCCCGGCGCGCTCGACGACAGGGACAGGGTGACCCGGCTTGGTGGCTGCGCTTTTTTCCTGAGGGCGCTGGATCACACCGCGGGGTCTGGCCGCCCCGGCCGGCTCTCCCCACCTGCGGGGATTTCGGCCCGCGCCCTGGTGGCTGGAATGGGGAAGGGCCGAGCCCGTGGCGGCCGCCGAGACGCTTCGCTCGGGGAGAGGAAAATTCCAGCCGGGAGGAGCGGCCCTGCCCCCGCTGGCCGCTGACAGCCCGCGGCCGGGGCCGAGCGGAGTCCCCGCACGGGCCGGGCGGCCGCTGGAGGGGGAGCCGGTGTGTGGAGGCGGGTGGGCGGGCGGGGCTGGGACGGGAACAGGGAGTCTCTGTTCCTCCGCGGGTGCCCGCAGCGGGGAAGGTTCCGCGTTTCAAGTTTCTCGCCACGAAGTTTTTGTGGTGTTTTGGTTTTCTTTGGTGTTGGTTTTTTTTTTTGGGGGGGGGTTTCCCCCTCCGCCCAAGGTGCGGCTTGGCGAGCGGCCGCCCCGGCGCAGGCAGCTCGGCGGGGCCCCGTGCGCGGCCGCCCCCCCGGGAAGGCGCCCCAGGGCCGCGCCGTGAGCAGCGGGGCATGCCCGGGCTCGGGGGCGAGGCGGCGCCGGAGCGGGGCCGTCTCCCTCAGCCCGCCCCGAGCAGGTGAGGCGGGGAGCCGAGGCGCTGTGCGGGCGGATCCCAGCGGCTGCGCCCGCCCTGCCCCGGGAGCCGACCTGCGCTCGCTCAGCCGCCGGCATGGACGGCAGCGCTCCGCAGGCGGCCGCCCCGCCGCCCGCAGGGTAAGCGCAGCTCGCCGCAGGGTGGGGGCGCGGGCAGGCCGGGAGCGCGGGGGTCGGGTGAGGTGAGGTGCGAGGGGCAGCTCGGGGCGCGGAGGCGCGGCCGGCCGGGAGCGCGGCGTCGGGGCGGCGGCCCGGGGCGCTCGGCGGCCGCCTGGCGCGGCCGGGCCAGTGCGTGCGTGCCCCTGCCCCGGCGGCGGGAGCCAGGCGGCGGCGCCGGGAGCGGAGGCAGGTGGAGCAGCGCGACCGTTAAACGGCTGCCGGCGCGGCGGGCGCAGACAGGCAGAGCGCCGCCCCGCGCCTCGACGGCACGTCGGCTGGGTCCCCTGGCCGGGAACGGGCTCTCCGGCGGGACGAGGCCGCGGGACGCGCCCGCCGAGTCTCCGGCGCCCTCCTCGGCGGTGCCCGGGTGAGCAGCGGCGTGTGCGGCTGCGGGCGGCAGCATCGGGCTCGCCCCTGGCCGCGGGCATTTCCGCAGGGACGAGCTGCGACCCGCCCGCCGGCGCCGCCGTCCGGGGCCTCTGCCGGGCTGCGGTTCGCCAGCAGCCGCTAGCGTCGTACCCCGCCGCCCCGCCGTGTCCGTGTGTGCGGGACGCGCCCGCCGGGCCCTCCGCAAGGTGTGCGAGTGCTGGCGGCGGCGGCCCCGGGCGAGCGGGGTGCTGTGCTGCTCGGGCAGCTGTCTGCGCGGGGGGGCGTGCGTGGAATAAACAAGCAGGATCTGTTAGGAAAAGTAAAAGGGTTGTTTTGTTTGCTTTTAAATGTTAGACTCCTCTGAGGAGTTGCTTATAATCTGTCAGAAAATGTAACTTCAAAGAATGTGTTTTTATATCTAACCTGCCCCCTTTTCCGGACCAGGAGGAGGAGGGTGGCTTCCCACGAAGCATTCAAGTATGTGTGAAGAAAATTAATCCACTCCATAACTTCAGAAGCAACTTGAGGGATTCAAAATACTATTTCTGGAGTTACCTGTAAATAGAAGGGGCGAAATACATGGTGACTGTATTTCTTTAACACCAAGATTTTTTGGAAGCTTCTATGTTATATGCAAAAGTATTAATTGGATTTCTGACCAAGTGACTGCAGGGCAGGCGGGTGTACCTGGTGGTGGGTCAGGTCCCTGTGGTGTTTGCAGTAGCTATCAGTTCGGATGGGAGCTGTGGCTGTAGGGAATGTGGAAGGCTCATGGAGGAGTGGGATTTATTCGCGTAGGGCCTTGTGGAAGTGCCACATTCACGTATGGCCATTGAGAAATAAAGTGGATATTGACTGAATGGCTAAAACAGCACGTTTTGGAAGTCCGCAGTTTTACTTGTGGGCAGGGGCATGAAAACAAGCACAAAAGCACAATTAAGATTTCGGTTGTTCTGACAGTTTCTCTAGGCCTGTTGCTTGCCATAAAGCTGTTGGTTACGCTGGATTTTGGCTGCTGCTTGACTTACTAAGTCAGGAAAAATAGTTTGTTCCCTTAATGTGACTTCAAGCATCTGTCAGCATTCACGTCTCTGTTCTAAAAAACACGTAGCTAACAGCAGTGCTCCTTTGCGTTAGTCCTGCAGATATATTTTCAGGCCTTTTATCTTCTGTTCCTATGTAATTTGGTACTTAGGAAATCAGTTTACCATTCCTTTTTTGTTACAACAGGAGTTCTTTATTGGCAGTCTTAATTATTTCCTGAAGATAGGCTCATTTGCTCATCGAAACGCTGGATCTGAGGAAAAAAATCTGGATATACCAGCAAAAACGGCAACTCCCAGTTTACTGAAAATGATCCACAGATATGTTTTTGAAGAGTAAGCAGTACTGTAATTCTCTCCCTGAGATGACAGGAAAAATTGTGCAATCTGGGAAGAATTTCAGTTGAAATAGCAATTTTCTTTAAATGTATTACCAAATGATGTGACAGTGCGTTATATCTCTTAACTTGTCTAGCCAGGTGGAGAATGCTGTTAATCCACAGCTGAAAGCTGTTTACCAGTGAATGTGCTCTTAAATCACAGTTTGGAGATATGTGGTGTAATTACTGATAACTCTTCACAGCTTAAAAGTCTATTTATGCTAACTGCCAAGAAGGCCAGAGGCGTTAAAGGTGTTTTGTGAGTTTTCAAGCATTGATGTTTATTTAGCCTTGGAACTTCTATATAACCTAATAATCGGTGGCTCTTCAATGTAGAATTTTGTTATCAGTTCTATGGCGACAAGCTTTGGGAAAGGATCCTGTAATTATATGTGAAAGACAATTTTTTTTGCATGCAGAATTATGCTGTCCTATTGAAAAATTGTTTATTAAAACTGGGTGTGGATAAAAATGTTTACTTGAATTTGGGGAAAAATATGCCAGTGCGATTTGCACTGTACAAACAAGGTAAATCAGTGAAGATTTATTAAAAACAGTCTCCGCTGGATATTTTTTTTTTTAATAGGGTGAATAGAAGGTGTGCCCAGTAACTAACTGGAATTTTTGTGGAATATAGTGAATAGGAGGTGTGCCCAGTAACTGGCTGGACATCCCACATAGTTTCTTCTGGTAGCAGAAGAAACTTGGCTGGACCTACTTTTAGGCATTTTATAGCTCATCTATCTTGCCCTGAGTCTGGGCAGCACTCATAATTCTGTGCTCCTGCTAGGCCAGTGACACAGTCTGCTCCTGTTCGTCACAGAGCTGAATTGGCTTTATGTATTGGCTGCATTACAGGATGATAGGAAAATGTGTGGTTTAATACTTTAAAAAAAATAATGGCTGTGGTTGGTATCCTACCTTTTGAATACAGTTTTCCTGCTGTTGCTGGATAGCAATCATGTACCCTGGAGTAAAAAATTTTTACTTTATTGAGTAGATTTCACTACATGATACAGGCTTTTATGATGAACAACTGCATTGTAAATTAATATGCTGTTAAAATATTGGAGCAGATATGGATTTCGGTAAATGGACAGTTGGTTTCCTTTGAAATATTAGAATGCACATTGAGGTTTGCTTTTAATTCAACTCTAATCAGTTCCTGATAACTTTACATTATTTCATTTGTTCCTTTAAATCACATTTAAAGCTGTATGCTTACTTTCAGAATAACGGCTTCTGGCCTGCTTTACCTAAGCAAAATCCCTTTGTTTTGTCATTTTCTTTTTGTGTCTGATGAAATCTTGCTTAGGAGATACAGCTGGTCTCAAGGGGCTGAAGATCAAGATGGTTGGGGTGGGGAGGGGGCAGAGCCCAACTGAGCTTTGGTTGTTAGCTTACTGTGAGAAACACTCCTTGTGTGTTTTCCTGCTCCTGTTCCCTGGTTGCTTGGCCCAGTGAATGTATGTGAAAAGTTTAATAAGATCAGGAGAGAAGTCTTTTTTCCATGGTTAGGGCTGTGTCAGGAATTGAGAGATGTTTTCAGAAAGAAAAGAAATTTATCTTTTCTCTTGTGTGTGTAACTGTTGAGTTTTTATCAAATTATTTCCATCAGAATATGGATCTCTGAAGACATCAGCTGTGGCTGTGTTAAGAAGTATCAAGCATCAAGCTTAGAATGTTGAGGTGAGCTCTCTTTTTCACGTTGTTGGATGAGCGAGTTCACAACGTTAGCCACAGGTTTGTTCAAGTAAAAGTGAAAGTCCTCCCTGTCCTGGAGTGTGGGATGGGACAGAAGGTGTAGAAATAACTTCAAACCAAGCATTGTATTGCCAAGCCACAGGAGCAGACTGGGTGTGTGTGTGTCTGAATTTGCTCAGTTTGGTGAAATTTAGGTCAGGGCTAAAACTACGTCTTTTTACCTTGCAATGAATTAGCTGTTGCTACTGCTCTGTATACTATGTTATTGTATACACTTATGAACAAATGCAAGACCTTTTGTGCTTGTGGTTAGCACTATCTAGGATCAGAAGTCAGGCTGGGATGGGTCTAACAAGTAGTCTAAACTTAGATGTGCTTTATCTCTTAGACTGAGGAATTCAGGATAAATAATTTGCTCATTTTTTCTCAGCCCCATGACCCTGATGAAGATCAACTAACTGAGCAATAACAAAATGGAAAGAACTTTGAGTATTTGTGACCAGAGTTTGCTGCATGTTTGAAATGGGGAGTTAGCCACTTCATGGGTGGATGCCCATCAAGAGCCACTTGAATGCTAATCATTCCAGGGGGTAATTTGCCAGCTGAGTTCTGAACATATATGTAATACTTTGAGGTGATTATGTTGTTCTTTTTAATGTATCTGCCTTAACCAAGGCAACGTCAAACAGTTACATGACACAGAGGTGCCATGAACTGAATGTTGAGTTTAAAAACTGGTCTGATTACTCAGATTTTGTCAAGTCTGAAGTCATAGCTGTGTGCCTATGGAGTAGTCAGTGGTAATGTTCACTGTTGGAGCGTGTTGCTGTGGGAATGAGATCAAGGAAACATCAGGGGGTTGAGGAATGTGGATACTAGGGTGAAAAAATGTGTGGGAGGGTAATACACAAATAGAGAAATCAGCAGAGTTATTTCAAAGCTTTGTCCAAGTCTGATGATATTTTGTGAAAAGCAAAAGTGAGAGCTAGTTGGTGAGGTATCAGAGGCATGTGGGGGGGAAGAAGTGCTTGAGACTGGAAGGTGGGTTTCAGTGTTGTCTTAGGACAGGCTCTTTGTGTTGTTACTAGAGGTTTTTTTGTTTGTTTTTTTGTGTTGGTTTTTTTTTGTTTTTTTTTTTTTTTGTGAACTTTAAAAGGAGACTACAGTGCTTATGTAAACCTGAAGATCAGCGTTTGTGTTGAGTAGGTGCATCTGTGTTGGGTGGAAGAAGAAAAGAGCCCATTGTAGAGGACTAGAAGCTTAGATTCCAGAGGAGACTGAAGATTTTGACAGGATTCCTGTCCTTTGACAAATAAATTAACTCACTAGGGATATTTTGGTCACAAATAAATGGTTTCTCCTGTAATCTGGCGTAACAAAAAAACCCCCCAAAAACCCAACCCCCCCCCCCCCCCCAAAAAAAAACCACCCAAACAAACATATAAATAGCTCTCCCTTCATGAAGTCCAGTACTGCTTCTGACTTCCTTGACTGTAGCTTGGAAGAAAGTTTCTTCTAGCTTGACTGCTGTTGTTTCTAGCTATGGCTCTTGGAATTTTGTGTATGCTGGGGGCAGCAGGTGCCAAGTTATCCACCAGTCATTTGAGTTGCAACAATGTTACACTGCTCAACTAAATATTTTTGTTTTTCTAGCAATTAACAAGTCAATATGATCAGTTGCTCTGTTAATGTAGCCGGGTACAAGGAATGCTGGGTGTTCTCTTTTATGGCTGCTTGCAAGTTAAAACAGATCTGATTGTGGCGTGCTTTGCACCTGGCTCTTGCTTCCCCCACAGATGACCTGCTGCTCTGATTTAAGTTCACACAGCGCTCTGCTGTTGGAGAAGGAGTTGCTCTTTACTATGAGTATTTGCTGTCACTATATACTACTTTAAAACTCAGAGCTGACGTCAAGGTGTTTGAGGATGACAAGAAGCCAAGATGTTGGCTCCTAGGCTCCTGTAGTGTTCTGTGGCCATGCCCAGTGTTAGCACAATGAAGAGGAAACTCTGACAGTGCAGCATGCGACAATGGAGAGTTCAAGGGGGAAAACCACCCCTGCTGTTTTGAGCTGTAACAAGCAGCTAAAAAGTTGAGGTTTCACCTGAATTCTTTCCTGAGGTAAGGTCCCACAATGAAAAATGCAACTCTTTGTATGAAATTAAACTTAAACATTTATTAACTGGAGTTCCAGTAGATGCGTTCTGGCTTGAAATCTGCATGGTGATGGGCTAGTAGATAAAAGTGCATTTTTTTCATAGTTTAAGAAATGTTTTTTTTTTATGCATGAGAAGTGGAATACCATGTGAATCTTTACAGAATTGGGAATTCCTGGATTAGTTTTTCATTTGCTAGAATGTTTTCCAGTTCAGAAGGGGCATTTACATTTATGTGTGTCTTTTGGTGGTTGTAAATGATTAAAGTGCTGTGGGTGGTTGAAGGATGGATCCCTAATCTATCTATGAAATATGTCCCTTGGGAGCTTGCATATATGTCGACTGAGATGCAAGACTAGGGTTGTCAGGATTGCTATTTTCAGTTAAAGAAAATAGAGCACGTGAATATTTTTAGCTAGGCATAAGCTTTCTTCCATGAGAAAGCATCAGTTTTGTTGGAAGCTTTAGTTTTACAGAGGTTTTCATTAAAGAAATAGCTCCCAAGCTGGACTTTCTTATCTGTATTTTAAAAACCCTTTCTGCACATTTCTTTGACTTTTATTTCTCTTCTGGAAATATAGCTACTTGGTTTGGAAAACACAGATAAATCTCATTTAAAAACAGGCAAGCAAGCAAACCAACCTCTCCTCCTCCCCAAACAATGCAAACAATTGCTCTGTGCTAGAAATGTCATGAGCTTGAATTTTTCTCAAATACCAACAATGGTACAGTTTTGTTCTTTGTCCTATATCTCTCCTATGAAGTGATATGGTCTTAATTAAAAAAAACCACCACCACCACCACTCTGTCTCAAAATAGCAGCATTAGAAATGTGGATATCCTTCTTTAAAATAAGATTTCCTTTAAATTCAATATTCCTGAATATTGATTTACTGTTTTAAAAATCTTGTTATTTTCATGGGCCTTGGTTTCCCATTGGGAATTAATTTTTCATTTTGGTACTTTACATGGCTTTCATGTCAGACCTTCAGGTGGATTTTCTTCCAAAGACTAAGGCTCTGTACATGAGTTTTTAGCAGGTAACTTTTAAATGTTTTGCTATGGGTAAGGCATAAGCATCTATTTCAGTTGTCCCTATAATACAATTATTGACAAAGTTGCCTGAAGGGACTGCTTTTTCTATTATTTTTGAAAAATTGATTTTTTTCATTATATGTTGCATCCAATTTGACATTATTTTTTTTCCTAGGTTGATGTGCTGGGGGCTGAATAAAGTGAGTTAAATAAGAATGTCCAAGGATAAGGGACCATCAGTAGGGTAGCAGTGCAAACTTTGGGTTACTGTTGCCCAGATGCTTTTCATGTGTAGGTATCAGGGGAATTAGAAGGACAAGAGGGAAGAATACAGTTTGACAAACTTGGCATTTGTCATTTATTATTTTGCCGTGTGTTTAAGTATCATTGTATTGCTCTTGACTTTTGTAAAACCCAGCGCAGTCCCTTCTGTACTGTCAAACTAGACTGACTAAACAACTGGATGTAATGCTGCAGGTAGAAGTTAATCTATTACTGAGGTGTCTGTTGTTTGACTATTCTTGTGACAGAAATGCTGAAAGCATTTTTTACTTGGGAGGAATAATGTTTTGCCTTTCAATCTAGTAAAAGAAATAAAGGAGCCAAAATGTCTGTTAGTTAGAAAGTTAAGAAAACAAATATTTGTAACTCATTGTGCTCAGTTGTAACCCCTTCAGGCAAAAATGACGTATATCTTTCTTCGGTAGGAGCTGTGGACTTAAACCTTTTGTTCTTTTCATTAAAAATGCATGTTGTGCAGAATTAAATATGAAACCATTCTGGTTTTGAGAGCATAAAAACTATTTGCATGGATGGATTTTTGTGTGTGTGTGTGTGTGGTTTGGTTTGGTTGTTTTTTTTTTTTTTCTTTTTTAGTTCTTCAGTTTGAAAGACAAACAAGGCCCAGAGTGGAATTTCTGATGATTTTCAGGAGTTTGATTGTGTAAAATCACAAATTCAAGCCATAACAGAAATCTGGGCTTTGACTCCTTTTGATTTTTAGTTCAGAAACTTTTAATTCCTCAAAAAACATGTACCACTATGTTGTCCCTAGGTTCTCAGACTTTCATTTCTGAAGAGTTATTGCTTTCTCCATCTATTCTATGAAGTCTCCAGACTCAAACTTTTCTGTATCCTCTGCTGGTCTCTGATTCATGGTCTCTCGCTTCCCCTTGCCTGCAGTTGTGATCCTTTCCTTCCACCCACACTACAAAGCAGCCTTAGTAATTCCATCCTTGGCACCCTCCTTGAGCTATTTTTACCTCATTCAGTTTTTAAAGTACTCACTACTTGGAGAAAGTCCTGTTTTGCTGAATCCTAAACTTTGATGTGCTACTGCTTCTTTCCTAAAAACCTTTCTCCGTAGATCATGCTTAGGAACTTTGACGAATTTTAACAGTTCCTAAGGCACCTTAACTGTAGTGGTTTTGCAGATTTGGAAGGCAAGGTGGACTTTCTCCATTGCTTCATTGTTGGCAGATACTCTGGAAGACAACACTTGGGTTTTGGGTGGGTGTTTGGTTTTAGTTTTGTTTGTTTTTTTCTCTTTATGAGGGGTAGTAGATTTCTTCCTCCTATTACCTTAAACTGTTTTGAAGTGCATGACCCAGTCCTTAAACTCTTTCATAGACTCCTTCTATTTCTAGCTTTTTGGATTCTGTTTTTTCACGTTCTTTTAAATTTTGAGATTTAAAAAGAACCTGGCCCTTCACATTGGTCCTTCCATCTTTTTTTTTTTTTTTCCTGTGTCCCATTGTGCCTGTATCTGATTTCTCTTCCCCTGACTTCATGCTGAAACTATAGTTGTCTTTTCATAAATGTGGCTTTGTGTTTAAATATTATGTATCGCGTTTTACCTAGGTTAATACATCTTATTCCCTTGTACTTACATGGGCGTGGAGGCTATTTTTGCTGCAGCATTTAAGGGGTGAAGGGCTTCGCAGGCCCTTTCATGTAAAGCTTTAAGGAGGGGTCATTGGCTGTCTTTGCAGTTTTTGTCTGCTTGCTTATCTGTGGTTGATGCCTTAGACATCACAGGACTTGGAGCTGAGATCTTAAGGCAGCAGTGATAGCTAGAGACATGAAATAGGGTTTACTTTATTATTTTTCTACTTTCAACTAAATCAGAGTTTACTTACAACTTTGTTGTGACAGTAGCAGTAATTTTCTTAATGTATTAAATGCTGTCCTTCCTCGGAATTGTATATATTGATGTCTGCATGACAGGTTATCAGGACATTTGTTGTAGAAGTGAACTGATGGAGCGGAGTCAGATGTGTCTTTCTTCCTTCAGCTCCTTAATGCTTCTCTCTTGTTTCTTTTTGGTTAGTTGACTGGGGTTTTTTTGGGAGGTGGTGAGAGGGCTCTGTTTTGCTAACAGATGATATGTACAGGGATCAGAGGATTTTGGAATCTGGGTAACTTTTGGGGTTTGTTTTGATTGCTCTTCTGCAGTGTAGGGCACATATTCCCCCCTCCCCATAGGTATCGTTGACCTTGACATGTCAGATAATGCTTGTTCAATTTTATAGAAGAGCAAGGTGAAAATCTAGAAGGTATGGAAACCCAAAGCATTTTATAAGCGCTTCTTCACAGCTGATTGTCGATAGTGAGTGGGATAGGAGAGAATCTGAAGTAGCTTATTTTGGAAAAGTAATAAGGATCTGACATCACTGTCTGAACTGTTGGAATCTCTGTCTTATTTCTAAGCATCTTTCTTTGACTGTTCTCATATTTCCACTGCCCAAACATTCTTACAAACTTTCCAGTCATCCTCCCAAAATACACTGCTGTAATGCCTCTTTATCCATAAATCTCAAATGAATAAAGGAGGAGGAGAGAAACGCAATGAATTGTAAATGTTAAATGAAACCTTAAAAACATACAGTGATTTAATTTGGGAAAAAAAAGGGGTTGGTGCTATGATAATTTTAGAAATAGTCAAATCAATAGATTTTTATTTTTACTTTTTGATGGTGTTCTTTAAGATACTGCTTATAGGCTTCTGTCTCTTTTTCTTCCTGCTTGTACTTACCAAAAGTTTTCCTGGATTCTGTAGCTCCAGTATGTAAAGCCTGCCAGCTAACGGGTTTACAGGATTTATTTTTTTTTTCCTAACGACTGTTTGCCAGCACTTAATCCAGTATAAGTTTTTATGGTAGAATTGAGAATGTTTGGAAATAATGACACATAACATAAATGCTGAAATTTCATCCTGTACAACGCCAAGCAGTATTTTATACGCTTTGACTGTAGATGAAGATATTTTAAAATTACTTGGTACCCTGAGTGGTCTTGTGGAAAGATCTGTATGGTGTCTGTCAAAGCTCTGCCCCTCTGCAGAAGAGACAGATGTCCTGCATGCTGTCTCCGCTAGAGATGAAGAACTGGATTTTCCTTCACATTTCCTGAATGAAATCTGTCCACACTCTGACAAGCTGATGCTGCCTCTTCCTGCTCATGGTGCAGAGATCCGTAGTAGGAAATGAAGTGCTCAGTGAATTATTTTGTAAATAAATATTTGTCAGAGTCACTTGGAAGAACTTTAGCAACTTAAGATAGAAATACCCTTGCAAAATCCTACCCTGACTGAGAAATGTGCGGTTAGTTTGTCAACAGCATGCTCTCAAGAGAGGAAAGATGGTTGAGTATCTGAAGAGTTTTGCTACGTGTAAATAAAAGCTCCAAGATTAGAAATAATCATTTCATGAGGTTTTAACTTTAATTAAAAAGAAAAAAAAATAGTCTGGAATGCTCTATCTACGGTTACTGGCCTTTCCCGCATCCTGTCACATCGTGTTTCACCTCTCAGTCATACACTGAGAGTGTTTCCTTGAGTCAGCTTGTGGTATCATGTGAATAAATGCTCAGTGTGGTAGGAAGATCTCCAGTCTGTTTGTGAAAGAGCTCGTTGTACTTTATCAAAGGTAGGAAGAGATAGCTAAACATGGCATAACATTTGTTGAAATTGTGAAAATGCAGTTATTAAGCTTAACCCATTAAAAAAAATTTGGCTTCTGACAGTAAAATGAGAACCATCAGAAAACATGAATCACATCCTCAAACTGACGTCACTGTACCAGTATTATGTACTGTTGTGTTTTTCTGTGGCTTTGATTAACAAATATTTTCAGTTAAATATTGAAGTGGCAGCGAGAAATAAGTAGTTTGGTGACTTTAACGAGAAAGACTGATTCATTCAGAGATCTGGTGCTGGAGCTGGATAGGAATGTTCACTTTCTTCCCCCCCCCCCCCCCCCCCCGTTTTTTTTTTCTCCATTTTTTTTTTTTTAACAGTAGTAGAATAATTAACAGAGGTTGCATAACTATCTCCTTGGATAATCTAGGTGGAAGGAAGTTTTAGTGTCTGCTTCTGAGTAGGTTTGTGGCTGCTGTTGAGCTGGTGGAATGTTTGTTGCAGCTTGGAGAAGTCAAGCTGTTTGTAATCACAGAAATACACAGAGGTAATTCCTTTTTCTCTTTTTAAGGTAAGGCAATGCTTTTGTTGCTTTAGGCCCTCTTCCCTTGCCTGTATTCACCTTAGGATATTCTTTTAGTTTGGGGATGTTTTTGAAGTGTCGGCTTTGAATTTCTGGATCCGAAGAGAGCCTTTCTGCTTTAAGCTAGCACTGTTGGTAGTGACTTTATATCCATGTAATAACATGACAATGACCAGATTTTTTATAGTTTTTATGTGCGTCAAAAGAACAGCCGGATGGCCATCAGCCACAACTTGAATTTCTTCTCTGATGTGAAGCCAGAGCTTTCCATGGTTTTCCTCCTTTGGGTGATGTTCGAAACCCAACCCTTACTTGCTGAGAGAAAGAAAATGTGGCACTTAGGAGAGGTCAGTGGGGTTTTGGATTACTGGCATTTAGAGTTTTACTGGGTATAGTGAGGGTGGACCTTTCAATTTCACAGAGTTTGCAGCTGAATTTTAATGCTCTCTTGTTTGTGTCTCTTTCTGCTTCTATCATCTGTGTAGATAGCTGCCCGTGAGCTTTTTTTTCCAGATTCACTGACTCCTCTGCTTTTCAGCACGCGAACTTTAGTTTTATAACAACATTCTGTGAAGCACTGACCGACTGCAGTTAAGTTTGGGGAAATTTGAACAAATTTTGAAGACATTTTGTCAAATGAACTATCTGTAGCTTGTCCCTGGCATAGCTTCTACCACTGAGGATGAGAGCTGAAACTTTGGTCTAGCTGATCTACACACCTTGTCACTGAAGCTTCTGTTGCTGTAGCTGTGTTGGTGGTAATTTTGCCTATTCTTTACCCCACCACCCCACCTCCAGGCCTTTTTTGCCCACTGTAGACAAATTCAAGGTTCTCAAGTGCCCTTTAATCAGGGTCAATACTTTCTAATTAAGAAGTTTGCACTATATTGGTGTTAGTAATTGCCTTTTTGTTTCCACTGGCATTCTGCTGGAGTGCTACTTACCACTTGCTTGAAGGTAAATCAGTAAAAAATGTGGGTGACGTAACTAGTGAAGCATAACTCATTTCATAAGTTTTTAGTGACTTAATGTATTCAACAAGCAATGTTTTCTTCTAAAACTGTTTTGAACAAGTACAGTGGTTAACAGTTAAGCAGTCTTGGTCTTTTTCTAAAGTATGACAACATGTCAATGGCATGTTCATGAGTTACTGCATGGTTACAGAATAGGAGCGTGTAAATCAAAATGCGATTTGGCTGGTAGGAATGTGGAGAATACTGGATTTCTGACAATATTCTGACTGTTGTGATGGCACAGGAGAAGTATGAAATATTTGAAATAATCTGAGAGGTATCTAATAAAAAAAAATCAATACATACATTCTTTTAAGAATTTTACAGAGATTCTGTGTTATACCCAGGGAGCACTTACAGAAATAGTTTCAGATCTCAGGAATGTGTGTGTGTGTTTTAAGGGCTTTATGAGATTTTACAGCTTAGATCATTCTTGCAGTATTTCTGTCCTTTCCTCTGAAAACCATAAAGTAAGAAAATCCTCTTCCTCTGAGTTTTCTTTGGAGTTTTTAAATGACTTCCTGGGTGGGAGAATATTACTTTTTTTTAGTTAATATTTATAAACTAAGTCACATTGTTTCAAAGCACTTTGGCTACTTCTATATACTCTGTAGATCGGGTAGGTACCATATTAGAATTTTCAGAAGGAAAGACCCAGAAAGTTTGAAATGCTGCTGAATTGGAGGGTGCCCTCTCCCATAATGAGAAGGCGCTCAGTTATAGGAACTCTGATAAATAAAGCCTGTAGACTAACTGCCCATCTGTACTTTTAAGATGAAAACAGGATGTTGGTTGTATTGCTGGAGGACTACTGTATAAATCAAAGGATATGCTATTATTTCTGGGTAAGGAAGCTGTACTCCCTTAGAGTAGTTCTGTATATAAAAGAATGGTAATTGCCATGCTTATCAAGGACTGGCAGCTCTCCTTTGCTAATTGTGACCTGGTGAATCCACCTCTTGTTCATGACTTAGAACAAAACGTTGCCAGTTATTTTAATCCCCTATTCAATAGGACAAAGAGAATGTGGTTATTTTTATCTCTTTATGGTTCCTTAGATTATACAAATAGAAAACCCCTTTCCTCTATTCAAGCCAAAGGTGGTTTACCAAGAGGGATGTGGGTCGTTTCCCCAGTGCCCGTTAAATCCTGCCAGTTCAAGTTGTGTCCACTTAGTCATGTCACCTGGAAGTGGCCACGTGGCTTTCTCCCCTCGCTGATGTCTGATTATTTCCTTCTGCTAATTGTGGTGTTTTTTTGTTTGTTTGTTTTATTATTATTCACTTCTAGCCCCTTTACATTTTTGTTTGATAGGCTAAGCTGTTTTTTGTTTATTCTCAGAAGGAGCACTTCTCTGCACCTGTTGCGCTCTGTGTGCTGTTGTACTGTTCCTCAATGCCGACTAGAATGATGTTGCCTTTAACTTTCTTTTTAAAATCGATTTTATAGTTAAACCACAAGAAGTTTGTATGCTTCTAACCATTTTATCCAAATACACTTTCTCTCTTTAGGAAGGAAATGTGTCAGATTACTTTTCTGCTTTTGTTTTCCACCAGCTTATTTTTCTTTTTCAGAGAAATCATAGAACTGTTTGGGTTGGAAGAGACCTTTGAAGATCATCTAGTCCAGCCCCCAAGGTAGATCTGCAGTACACTGTAGGATAGTCTAGATTGTTATTTAAGAAATGTAAGTTTTTCTTAGGCAGAAGTAGCTGAATCTGGAGCAACAATAAGTGCATGGATAAATGTTAAATTGATGATCCTGTAATATTACATGTGTTTTTATAGAAAAATTTTTGGGATGAGTCCTCAAAATGAGAACTGTTTTGGTAGAGTCATTTTAGCATAGGTGTTTACACTGGTTAGTATAGAGCTGTCAGCCTCTCAGTATTTGTACTCAAGTGCAGAGTTAGCCTCCCTGCAGTAAGACTCCTGACCGTGAATCAAATTTGAAACAAGCCCATGCTGCTGATGCCTAGATGGTAGAGGAACGGCCTGATAAGAAAGTGAGAAGGTGGCAATGGTAAGTCAGTTGTGCAGGACTGTAAAGGAAAGCAGACATGCTTCACTCCTGAAAGAATCTTCACTCTGGAAGCCTTACATCACAAACTTAATATTGTTTTAATATTGATTTTACATTATACTGAATTATAAATTAATCTTTCAGATTCATAATTTTCATGAAGTTTGATATTCAGAGTGACTTTTCTGTTGTTCACTATCACTTATCTACAGTTCCCTGAAGTTCTGTGAAAGATGTTGCAGGAGCTGTTCAGGCTCACGTAACAGGTCATTGTAATACCTAAGGAAAAATATGCCTATAATGTAATGTTCTGAAAGATGTTTCAGTTTTGTTCAGATGGTAACACATTTGCAATAGCAGCTTCTTTAAAGGGCTACATAGTGCTGTTATTTTGGAACACTACTCATTACTCCTATAAATTTTTGCAGCTGAGAGAACTGGTTGTGTTAGGTTAAACAAGCTACACTCCCCGTGGTTGAGCTGTTTTCTGAATCACACTTACATGGCCACAGATACCTATTGGAACACTTTCTGTCATTTTTTTTAACATAAATGCTGATGGAATAACTTCAGCTTTAAAACTGGAATATAATTATGCCAATATCAATTAACAGATATATTTTTGAAGAAGTAAGGCCTCGCTAATCTGCTGCTTTCTGCTTTTTCACAGGGGTGGATTAGGAGGCAGAAGTCTCAAAATCTCGAATTTATTTCACGTCTATACTAAATAGTTATAGGAATTAATCAGGAGTGAAGTCTTTTTGTTGAAACACAATGAGTTCTGTAGTAGAGATTGAATCGTATCAGAGGTACTTGGGAGGATACCGTATGACATGTAGAGATATGGGATTTCTATGGAGGGAGAACCTTTTCTGAGGCCACAGACTAGTTTATATGAAAACATATTTATCAGTTATCAGATGACTTAATGTTTGCAGTCGTTCATCAGATAAGAGTGGCTACTGATTTAGGGTAGACCAGTGATTTTGAAAATGCATGTGACTTTTTAGTAGTCGTGCCTGTGGTCATTAAAAATAAATCTTAAATTCTAGCTGTTCGTATAAACACATGGCATTCTTTAACAGGCCAGAAGCATGGTTATTGGGAGACATGCTGTGGAATTACCCTGATGTGACCTTTAACTGGTGGATTTGAAAAGCATTAAGCGTTATTTGAACTGGTCCAGTACTCTGAAGGCCCCTTAATTATACTGCCAGTGTTATTTTCCTTAAAACTTCCAATGAAGGGGAATGTGTTCTGGAGTGCTTGTCTCAGTTATGCACTCACAGTTTTCACTGTGCAGGTTGTATTGTACCTTAAAATGGTTTTGATTTGTTTGTTTTTTAAAATTTTTAAAATTTTAAGCTAGTATCACAACTTTTCACCCACAAAGCAAATAGCTGTTGCTTTTGATTAGTAACTTAAACCTTGGCAAGTATGTAAATTCCTCAGCAGGGCACTGGTCTTGAAGAGCTACTTATGTTCCAGTGAGAAATCTTTTGAACAGATTGCTTTAGAACATGTGATTTTTATTTATTTTTTTAAACTTTTTTCCTGCTTCTGTACTACATTATCTGCACTGATTTACTTCTTTCCTCCAGGAAACACATTTGCATTAAAGATCCGGTCTTCTGTTTATTTTGTTCCTGCTGCTTTTTGCTTCCATGGGGTCCTCTTTGACCTTACAATTAACAGAAAAATAACTGTTATCCTGGGAATTAGATCAAGAAGAAATTAAGTACAAGGGGCTGATGAATTCTGATGAATTCTTTCACTAATAAGCTTCCATTTTGACACGCAAAGATCCTCAATTATAAAAATAAATAAAAAGGTTAAAAAAAAAAACTCTTAAGGAGCACATTTTTATAGCGTCTCTAGTGTTTGCTGGAGGGCTTTACAAGTCAGGGATACCACAGGTTTCTACTGTTACACGTTGGCTTTGTCAGCAGAAAAATTCGAGTATATTTGCTGGAAGGTGCTCTATCCTGGCCTGAGCCATTTTTTATTTATCTGATCTGTTTTGGCTAATTGCCTTCTGGGTAGAGTATTTGCATTGTACTGTAGTGTTTCATTGGCCCAGCTGATATAGCCCGATTTGTATTTTAAATTGATCTGCAGATATAAGGGTTCTTGCTGCAGTTATGCAATACTGAAAGAGTAGTAAGTGTAAGAGATCAGATCGCTCAGTATGCTTTCAAGCTTAATCATGTACAGCAAATCCATTGAAAGAACATTGATAGTTCTGAGGTCTGCTTTGTTTGTTACTTTATATCATATTATGTTGTTATAACTATTTTGGAGATAAGACTGGTGAGAGATAAAACTGGCATATTGAAGAATTGAAAGGGTTGATTGCAACGTTGTCTGCTTAATGTCTCTTTAAATGGCTAGGCTTGGTAATTTGTCTGATTTGAATCTAATAGTGTCAGGTTCGAAAGCAAAGGATGTCAAGAAGGGAAGGAGATGATTTACATCCTTTAGCTTCAATAAGTAGGAGATTCAGATTGGAGTTTTGCTGTACAATATTCAAATTTTTCAGAAAGAGCTACATGATAAAACAGCATGGGGTACCAAGGCCTGCAACTGGATTCTTTGGCAACAAGGCTTCTATGTACGTTTTCCAAAATGTAGGAAAGGGTCTACTCTGTGTTGGCAAACAGCCAGTTTCTTTCAGGATCTACCTGAGTTTTACAATGTACTTGCTTGTTTAAAAAAGCCAAAAACCTTCAGGCTAGTGTCATAAACATGTTCTACTGTACATCCTCAGACTGGACTCTCTTGCTACATACTCAGACTAACCTTAAATTCTGCTTAGAAGACCAGAGGTAACAATACCAAACCCTAGCACTGGTGAATATGTGGAGTTTTGTTTCATTGTGCTGATGAAATTACTCTATCCATTCTTCCATCCATCTGTGTTTGTTTGTGCCATATAAGCAAGAGTATGTTTTGCTGGTGAAAGGATCTAATTCTAAATACTACTAGAATCACTGTTTACTTGTTCGACTCGTTCTGTTGATTTATATGTGCTTACATATACTTATATATGAGCACTCACTGACAGTTTTTGAGTTCAAGCATTTTCCTCTGTGTTATAGAGCTTCATCTTTCAAGTTCTGCTATTTTCAGATAACAATGTTGTATATCTTGTCACTGTTGGTAGTTGCCAACAGTAGAAATAATCTGCCAAATGTTAAAATAATGCTGATTACACACTTTTCTTAACACAATGCCTAAAGAAAGCTAATTGTCTTGAATTATAAGTACGTAAACCGGTATGCTCAGTATACATATTCTTCAGGAATCTGTGGTTACAGCTGTCACTGACCACAGCATGGAGCTACACATAAGCTCAAGAAGAGTAGCACATTGTTCTAGTTTCAATTTTTGTTCTTGTTCACTTCCAGCCCCCTCACATAAGAAGTGCGGCTGGCTGGGACTTCCAGCCAGCGTTACCCAGTGCGATGTTGTGGGTTTACCCACTACGAGCAAGCAGGGACAATTTCCTGTCTTCTTTAAAAAAGAAAATCAAAGTAATATGAACAGGAGTGGACTCTATGATCTTAAGGTTTTTTTCCAACCTAAATGATTCTATGATTCTGTCTTTTCCATCACTAGTCACCTAGCTGCATCACTTGGCATCAGTTGTGATAATGTTATGCAGCCATGTAATGGGCTGAAAAAGACCAGAGGAAAGATAGAGAAATGATAGCTTGGCCTAGCTGTAAACTTCATCTTTCCATTTTTCTCAGACACTTAATGTCATTGTTACGGTTCTTAGCTTTTGACAGCTGCCTGGTATCCTTATTAGCCACCTTTGACCCCAGAAGGCTAGTGGTATCAAATATTTTAAAAGAGTGCTGAATCATACTTAAACTTATGGTTTAAATAAATGCTTCATGTTATCTGCAGTGTTACTGTGACAGATGTGTCCCCTGTTCAACCATGTTTCACATCAGCGGATAAGGAGAAAATAGAATTATGAGACTAAAAATGATGCTGAGCTTGAGGAATTGTGTGACTGCACACACAGGAATAGTGAGTGCACTGGTGCAAAGTGTTTTATGAACAACCATTATTTAGTTGTGTTAATTTTTTTGGTTTCTTAGAAAACCGATTCAGCCAGGTTGTTGTGAGTAGTTAGAAGGTATGGCCTAGGAATTCATACCGTGATTAGCAGCGGGATCCAGTGAGACTGTCTAGCCAGTGGCTGGTCCTTGGATATAGAAGATCATGAAAGGTTGGTGGACCTTATGAAGAGGAGGAGGGTGCAGACATCCAGAATCACATTGTCTGTTTCCTCTGTTTACCTACTGCAGTCCCCAATTTGACAGTTGAATTCTGGTACCTCCTAACAGTAAGTTATAGCTTGTTCGGTCCTCTATACTTACCTGAAGTGACAAATAAAGCTGTAGCTTATCTTTCTGATCCCTTCTGTGTGTGTGAGTCAATGCTAAACCAACTTTGTCTAATAAACTCAATTTGTGGCTGTTCTAGCACTTTCAACACAAAACCACTTACATATTATGATAGCTGCAGTTACATGATTATATCTGTTTTCCATGCATGTTCACTCCCTGGTTCTAATGAAATTATTAAAGAAGTCTTTGTGTATGCAGGCTATGTTTCAAAACTGAGCAGAAATCCAGGAGTGGAAATACCTTTTTTGATCCATTATGTAATCTTGATAGCTGTTATTAATCTCCCTTTTAAGTAGATGATTAAAATACATCTATTTCCACTAGAAAAATGGGGAAAGCTTGCATGAGTTTTAGTTGTATGTCAGCAAATGACAGAGACAAGATTGTTGTAGTGTGATATGGTTTCTACAACATAGTTTTTGGACTCCTCCTGGGAGTGATCTGATGATAATTGTCACCTGTCAAAACTTTCTGATTTGGCAGAATTTGTACTCATAAGATACTCCTGGTACTGTTCAGCGAAACAGGAGCATTGTATGATTTTTAGCTTATGCTGTCAAGCATACCATACTAGCAATACAGATATTTTTGTCTTGTCTGGATTTTTTTTTGATGATGCAGTAATTGGTTGTTCTTTTAAAGGAAGACATTTGTGTTCCAAAAACAAATGACACACGCAGCTGTGTAGCCAAGTGACCTAGAGAAAATGAGTTCCCATGATCTATGTGTATGTGCAAGTGATGGGGACCAGAGCTTGTTCTTTGTCCAGTAGTTCAGTTGTGCATGGCCTCAAGGGAATATGTGGCAGTGTTCCTTGTACTATTAACTTTCTGTGGGAATGTAAGAATGTGTCTCACAGTGCTGGCTAGGAGTAGTTGTGTGGAGTATTTTGTTTCGCTGTTTTAAATTTGTTTTCTACATTGCTGTGGGTTGTATAGAAATTTGGGCTATATATTGATTCCACTTTTGAGGAAGAGCATAAGATTGTGTGATACTGTAGATGTTACTAATTGGATATAAATGACTTGCATGGCAGTGAGAAAAACTATGCAGCCATTTGATTTTTGTTCTTTTATGTTCTTGAACAAATACTTGTGTTAAAGGATATTTGAAAAATGAAGGGAACTGTTTAGTCGTCTGCGTAAGTAAATAGATATGAAGTTCTCAGATACCCAAGATGTGAAAATACAGGGGTTTTTTTGTTTGTTTGTTCCACAGTGGATGAGACAGGAATAGGATTGGCAGAATCCTTTCTTTGGTATTTAATTTTTGGGAGTTAATTTTAGTATTTCTTTTTTTTCTTTTTTTCTTTTTTTTTTTAAGAAAAAAAGTGTGTGTTTGTATATAACATCTCATCTAGAATTGAAAAGTTTGTAATAGCAGATCATAGACAAAGTGCTGTTCAAGTTACTAAAGACCAACTAGGTAAGCTTAATGCATTGGTTAGTTTTGGAGTTATGATTAGCAACTTGATTATTGGCAATATGATTAGCGATTTAATTGCATAGGGTTACTAGTGCCATCCTGAGGCGTTATTCTAAACTTGTGCAAAATATGTACAAATTAACTATGAACACTTCTCTGCCGTAAGGAAATGGAAAAACAAGAGAACAGAACTCAAACAGAAGACATGCTAGTTACTACTTCCATATACCTTATTACACACAGCTTTCTCAGAAGCTATACTTTTAAGGGTATGGCCTTAATGAGCAAAGTACCTGCTTCCTCAGTTTGTCTAGTTCCATTTAGCTTTCCATGAATAATGGTATAGGTGGCAATAAAAGTGGACATAAAACCTATTTGAGGCACTATATGAGATTGTATCCAGTGTATCTTTTAAGCTTAAATAATTAATTTTATTTAGAATGGACCTCACTTTCGTTAGTTGCATCAGCACATGACCTTGCTGTGTTACATGTAAACAGTGTCATAGTTGATGTAACTGATGAACTGGGAAGTTACTGTATGAAGTGGTGAAAGTATAGTTACTCACTGTCTACAGGCAAACGCTTCAGCAGAAGCCCCTGCTTTCCAACCCAAACAGGGAAAATAATAATAGCTAAATCTTTTCAGTAGTAAGTATTTCCCCCTGTGTTTTGTTGGTGGTTTTTTTTGTCTCTTAAATACTTTTCTACTAAATATATGGTTTTTAAGAAATGCTGACTCCAGGCATTGAGGTTTTGATACCAAAATCAATATATTTTACCAGGTTACTAACTTGTTAATTTAGTATTGGTCAGGCACATGTTCTGAAACCATTTATTGGAATGTAGAATGCTTCAGTATACGAGACAGTAAAATACGTCAATAATATGCTCAAATCAAATTTGCAGAGCTTTGGACATCAGTACTAGTATATCATCATCTGCCCTATCCAATGTTAAAGTACCCACTATCTTGTCGCATTTCTTTGTCAATATATTAATATCATGCTATTTAAAAACAAAATAATTTCCACATACAAACAGTTTAAAAAATACAAGCACCGATCTTGTAGTGGAAAGAATGGTTTATAGTTTCTTGGCAGTTGAAACAACTACCAATCCACTCTTGAACTTATGTCTGAGGGATTAAAACTTTCTGTGTTTTAGAATTCTTGCCCTCTGGGGTAAGAATAATGACAGCAGGTGAATTGGTGTTCTAATTTATAATATGATGCAACTGAACTAAAATACAACTTTTTGCTTATTTTAATTTATTTTTAGAAACATGGACAAGGAAGACTGTTACTGTTCATACCTTCAGACTGAAAACTTAAAATGATCTAGGACTTCAAGAGACTAAAAAGGTCATGCATAGTCATTTATTATCTGTTAGTTTAAAATCTACTGAAATATCAGGTTTATACCTTGAAGGAACCTTTTGTTTTATAAAGTGGAAAGTAACTGTTGCAATCTTGGATGACCTCCAAATCTCCTTTGAAAATCAGTTTCTTCATTAAATGAACGGGAGTAGGTTTTCTTGCAAATGTTTTGGCTTTTAACTCAAATGCCAGGGATTTGAAATTTGGGGGAGAAGCTACCAACAAAGCAGATTAAATAGACTGCTAAGTCTAGCTTTGAAATACTGCTGTAGTAAGTCTTCTGTTTTGGATAGAATGTTGTTTCTTTTATACATGAGAATGAAAATGTTTTAAAAAGGATGTGGTAGGGCTGAATGTAGTATTAAGGCTTTTTCACAGACATTCATTCATTTTCTCATAAGTTAATACTGTCTGTCCTTTCAGAGGAGAACTGTTTAGAGATTTTGCCATCTCAACTTTGATAAAAAGTTGTGGTGTGAAGCAAATTCTTTATTTTTTTATGAAAATGCACATGCTTTATGCAGATTTTTTCTTAATTCATTTCAGAATGAACTGAAAACCCCCAAATATGTATCAATTATTAGAGCACCTTTACAACAGCGTTCTTGTGTTCATGGTCTTAAATACCATTTAATGAATTTGTAAAATCTCCTGGTATCTCTGCAGTAGAGTACCTTTTTTAAGATGTGATTCATATTCCAGGGATGTTTGTGGCTGGACAATGCAATGCTTGAAAAACTAATGAACCAGTCTGCCGCTTTATACAGATGGGATTAGATATGCTCTGATTTGCCTGGAAAAGAGTAAGAAGCCAAATAGTTTCACAATATAGCCTACCTGCAGTGCCACCCTGTGGCTTTTATTTTCATGGCTTCTCTTAAAACTAAGCAGTTTCTGTTCCCTCATCCCCAGCTGGAAGATTACTTGTGAACTTCTAAACTCTCTGTATTCGTGACTGCAGACCTGGTCTAACCAGGACAGTACAGCACATTTCTTTGCCTAACTTTTGTGAGATGGCATTATTTTTGTCCCTGCTGAAACCTGCTTAGATGGAGAACCAGAAGGAGGATTCCTGAGCAATATTGGTTCATTTATGTACTGCATCAAATTGCTAAGCAATGGATGGTTTGGTCATTGAAATGGAAAGATCACATTGGAGCTGGAAAGCAAAAAATGTGTCAATTCACAGTAGTAACTTGAAGGAGCGTGTTAACTGGTCTCATCTGTTCCAGCAGATGCTTATGGTTTATTTCCAAGTAGTCAGTTTTCTAGAAAGATGGTTTCATTTTAAAATTAGACTGTCTAGGTAGATGCAGCATTTCTTATGGAGATAGTTGATATTATTTTGCATTCAAGACATCTGCATTTTTGTTGACTTTAACTGAAGGATGTCAGAGGGACTTTGCTCTTAAAAGCAGCATTATGCTTTGAGGGATATGTTGTGCTTTGCCTTGCACCATTTTGAAGAGTTGCTCAAATCCTGGTGGGGTAGGTACCTTCAGGTTTAAGACTGTGGTTTTCATGTATAGAAAGTAATACAATGTTGAGGATATTTCATGCCAAGTAAATATATAGGAGGGAACTTTCCAGCACTTCACCTGCCTGGCCTGCCTTGAAGAGCAGAACCTCTTTTCTTCCTCACAGCCAGCTTAGTTTTAGCACCATCTCTGGATGAAAGGCAGGGTTTTTCCTGTCGGTCTTTTCTTCCTGCCTTTCTGGCAGGGAACAGAACAGACTTTCTTGCCCCTTCTGCTTACGTGGCAGCAGTAACATCATCATTGAGTGCAGGTGTTGGCAGCAGCTCCCTGTCATACCTCTGCAGCCCCCACTGTCCCCAGTGTACCAAAACCTGACGGGACACTCCCTAGTCCAAGGAGAGTGTTTGGCTACATTTTTGAGTGTTTAAAATAGGTGCTTTTAATGTTTGAAGAGTTTTTATTGTAATGCTTTGAACATGCTTTCAGTATTTTCTTGCTACAGAAGTAGTTACTTCATGAAATAAACTTTCTATGGTTTCGTTGCTCTGCTGCTGCTGCCTCAGTTTCCTGGCTTTTGCAGCGCACCCGCTGCCTGCCGCGGGGCTACCCGTGCTGCGCGGAGGCTGGGCCAGTGACTAAGGGGACAAGTCGAGTCTGGGCTAGCAAAGCCTTGGTATGTGTTAATAGGGCACTTCTGGACTTTGGCATCTTCACTAAGGTCTTTCTATTTTTCTATAATAAAAATGTAAAATGCGAGAGCATGGTGAGTATCAAGCTGTGTATCTAATGTGTGTAGGCTTTGTCTGATGAGCAGATGCTTACATCCACGTTTGTGTCCCAATTGCAGAAGTTACATGTGGCCTTTTCTAGAAAGTGAGTATTTCTTTTTCTGCGTTTCATATATCTTGCTTGTAAACAGTAAGTAGAGGCATGTGAATGTGGGCTCTGAGTTCTTCCAGAATCTTAAAGCCAGCAGTAGAAATATCTGGTACCACAGTCCGTACCTGTAGACTGTACTGTTTGTTATGTGGGGTTGGAAAGTCTTACATAGTGAGAATTAAAAATGGATTTCTTTTTCCAGTGTGGGAGAAGGATTTCCATTCTTTGGCAAGTGTTGCTCTTTTTTAATTATTTTAATCTGAATGCAGTGTCTAAGCAAAATGTTGAACAAAAGGCTTTAAAATAGTTAAAATGCTGTACTTTATTTTTATAAAACAGTTTTAAGTGGTTTAATGCTTGCAATTAAAAAGATGCTTTTGGAAGCCTGGATTTCTAGGTAGTAGCAACTAAAGTTAGAAGATGTGGATATGAGGGAAAGTCACAGAGACATTTTCAATTGCTTGTCTTTAATTAGGAAGCTTGTTTGCTGCTTTTGCCACACATCAGGTTTCTGTAGTATTGGGCAAGTGTAAACTACAGTGTCAGTGATTTGAGGTAGTTATTGCAGAATCTCTTCAGGCTGCTGTAAACTGCAATGGAAGGAACAAGTTCATGTACTTTAGATCTTGGGTTTTGTTCAGTGGGTGTTTTTTCAAATGACTCAAATGTAAGTCACGGACAATTCTGATTACTCTTTATTAAAACAGAAAACAGAATACAAAAGCGTACATATACATGTACATTCTTGTGTATCACAGGTCCTGGCTTGAGTCCTTCCTTTGTTAGAATTTTGGCTAGCAAAATGCCTCACTTCATACCCTAGATCACAAAAAGACTGCAGTTTTATTTTAAGAAAATGCATTTAAAACATTGCACTTGGTGTGATTCAAGTTCTGGTAAGACTTCAGTGTTGTGAATAAAAGCCTTTTGGTGTCTGTGATGGCACCTCATTTCATTGGGAAAGAAAATCTGTACTCGCTGTTGTGAAAGTGAAATTCATGACCTTGCTGTATGCTCTTCCATGTCTTTTTAATAGGTACCTTTATTTATATCTTTCTTTATAAAAATATTTAAACAGTTGTCACATGAGCTCATCTATAAAACTGTCTTATCTTTAGGAAGCTTTATGAAAAGATGCTTTTTGATTTTTATGGACAATCCACAAGGGGAGGGGAAAAAAAATAAAACAAAAAATCCCGCCCCCCCCCCCCCCCCCCCCCTCTGTTGGTATATGCTATTCCTTCAGTTCTTTGATACGCTAACTGGGACTGTTTGATAGAAAAAATATATATGGCAGAAATAGCCACCTAAAATAACTGTTTGTCTTTCTGTTGAAGGCTTGCAGAGTTTACAGGGTTAAAGTAGAACACTGAAACATAAAAACTTGGTGTATTGTATGCCTAAGTTTAGAAGTAGATAATATTGGCTAAGCAGACCAAAAGTTCTGTGGCTGGTATATAGCTCTACAATAATGTAATGTGATTTTAGCAGCCCATCAAGAAAACGTTTGTGAACTTGATGGCATAGGAGGCCTCTTACTGTATATGTCAATATTTTCCTTTTTCTCTCCCCCCCCCTCCCTTTTTTTTTTTTTTTTTTTTTTTGGTCCAGCAGAACTCAGCTTTGTGGAACTGTGCTGTTGGCATTTCTTCTTTCCTCCTGCTTTCATTCATTTTGTTCTTTGTAAGCTTTCTCATTTGACAGGATTTCAGTATTTGCACTCCATACAAATAGAAGTGTTTGAATACTTATATCACCTTTTTTTTAATCTTTTCGGAGTCAGTAGAAAATAAAGCTGACAGTCCTGCTCTGCGAAGAGCTTATAAGAACTTGGGATGTTTTAACATACAACATATTGTTAAGCATCTGTTTTGTACTGTTGCACAGAGGAGATGGTCTGTACAAGTAGCATATAGCACTGTGTGATGAGCTGTACACCCATGCAGTATAGGGTGTTGTACCTAGTTTCTAGAATATCTGGTTCATCTAGTAGCAATTTCAAGGAGTCTATGAGCTTCTGTTGTGGTAGCACAAGGAAGGTTTCCACATTCAAGTAGGTGTTCCAGCAAAATATTAGAATGGTGGAAGATGAAACGTGAGCTCGATAAATTTTTGCTGATGCAAAATATGGATTTTTTTTTTTCCCTACATGATAGCTCATGGCAAGAGCATTTTTCTAGGATTAGACTGGAATATAAAATAAAATAAAATACAATATAAAAATAAAAAAGTAAATTCCCCATTACTAGAACATCTGTAATAGAGATTGAGTATGACTAGAACAATTGCACTTCTGAATATTACTCTAGGGTTATGGTTTGAAGCAGACAAAACTGAACTTGAGCCTTTTCTTTTTTAATTTTAAATCATAATGGTGCAAATAGCACTTTCAGGGTGCTAACCTGTTAAGTTTCATCGTCTTGGAGATATTTTAAACTGTTTTGTTAATGGTACCATACCATCTCTGCTATATTGAGAACGAAGCCTGTATTTTGGAAGACATTTTCTTCTCTTTTCTTCAACGTTATTTGAGCTTTCTTCTTTTGAATGCTAGAGAGAAATCCCAAACAAGCTTCCCCTCCAGAAGCTGGTGTGGTACACTCCCAGTTTAGTTGTCTGTGATACTGATTCCAAAGATAGGTGCTTATTTGAATTAAGAAGTTTGTGTGCGTGCCTATTATGTAAGAAGGAACACTTATTTTTCTTCCTCATTCCTGTCTTATGGGTAGTAGGGTACCTGAGGCATGTTCTTTCCCACATGCCATCTTTGCAACCGTGAACTATTGCTGCCCAGATGACGTCTTACCCCTTTGGGACACAGGCCCTCCTGTAAATAAATTTCAGTGCCTGTAAAAGAAACTTAGGTCTAAATGATTTGATATCATCATTAAAAAGGAGGGTTTTTCATTACAAATTTTAGTATTGATCCCAGTGTGATTAACTGTATAATTTTTCCATTGTCTCATGTTTACTTCAGTTTGAGGAAGTACCCGAAACTTGCATGACAAAGTTATAACTGTAGAATAATGTTTGCTTTTGTTCTTTTTTTCTATTGTTTTGGGGTTTTTTTCTTTCTTTGTAATTTATCATCTGATAAGCACAGGAACTCAAAAGATGGAGAACGCCACCACTTACATAGTTCTGAAGAACAGAGTGGGGGAGTGCTGGATGAAGCAAACACAAGGTGTCCTTGCTTCACAAACTGTTTAGCATTGAAATATTGCAATTATTTTTAACTTTTCATTTTAGGGGAAGAGTGAGTGTTACTGAACTTGAGCAGAGGTACAGATTTTTAAAAACAGGATTATACTACGTGTAAACATTCAGAACAATGTAGTCTTAAACCTACATCTGAAGTCCTTACAGCAACAGTGTCATAAAAAGATCCATCAAAGTACAGTGTATTCAGTAAAGGAATGGATGTGATTATGAAAACTTGTATGCGAAAGTGGATCTGAGAGTTTCCAAATTAAAGCATGGGATTTTCCACAAGAAAATCATTGTGGGAGCTTTATTTTCTCTGTCATTTTTTAATTTTTTATTAACTTCCTAGGCCTCAGCGTTTTTTAAGGAAGCGCAGTAACTGTTTGGAGCTGTAGTTCTCGGATCTCCAAGAGCACTGCGTGTGTTTTTTGCTTGTCTGTTTTTGGGTACACTTGATTGTGGAATCCCATAGTGACATTTTAGTGTTCCAGAAAGTCTTTGTTGTGCGCAGCTACTGCTTCTGCTGGTTAAGGACGATAATACTGTTTCAGTTCTCCTTAATGTTGTATAAATAAATTAAGAAGAAATGGGAGGGCTCCAGAAACTTACAGAATAGTCATAATAATCATGTGTTTGTTAAATAATAAGGTGTTTGTTAGAAAATCCGAATTCTGTTTCCCTGCGGTTCTCTGTCGTAAGTGATTTTGAGGGCTTAAAAGCTACTTTTGGCATTACAATTTTTAAATTGTTGTATGCGGTCCCTTTTTAACTATGTAACTTCAGTCACAGGTCAAGTTCTCCACATTATGCTCCTCTTTTGTGATGGCTTGGCAGTAGCTGTCCTCTTTTCAACCTCTAGCACCGCAAAAAAGCGGTACGGTTGTTTCCCTTGGTCTGTGCCTGGTAACCTGCTATGTTCTTGCTTGTACCGGAGTGCTGCGTTTTCTCGGTGTCGATTTTTGGTGATGGCAGTTAAAGAAAAAACCCAACAATAATATTCAGTAGTTTTGGGGACCTGGTTCTGCCATGCTACCGGTTTCCTTGTGCCATAGCACCATGTGGGTATCAGTTACGGGGCGTGGGTAGGGCTCTGTGCCGCAGCGGGAGTCCTGCAGCATGTGGTGCCATCAGTTAGTAACCAGCGTGTGGATTGCTAAACCCCAGAGGGCTTTTAGCTGTGAATACCACATCCTTCACTACTATTTTAATCATACTGTTTAATTTACAGTTAATGTGATGTCTGTGTTAAAGCAGCAGCTTCGTTTACAGAAATAACCGGAGTACAAGATTTGCGGTGATTCTTTTTTTTTTCTTTTCTTTTTTTCTCTTTCTAGATCCCAGATTTAGTGATACCTTGGTGTGCTGCTAAGCATACGTCGTATTTGAAGCTTTTGTGGAGGATTATAAACTGGGATTAAAAAAAACCCAGGAATTATTTAAGCATTAACCAATGATATTATAATAACTTTGTAGCAATAGGCCAAGAGTTGTTGATCCTAGCTTTTCTGTAGTGTTCCATGTAATGCATGTTTGAAGAATTCAGTAAGTGTAAGTTAGTATCTCTAAAATAAAACAAGCTGAAACTTCCCAGGGGCAGCTGAATTAGGCCTGTTCATGGCTTTCCTGCCTACACACTCCACTAAATAAAATAATTCAGTTGTTCCACAAACAGAGGGAGGGTTATAAAGGTAGCTTTACTGTGACATCAGATCTTTCTGGAGAGCTTTCCCAGAAATGTGAATATAGTAATTATATGATTAAACAATAAGGAAACTTTTTGGGTTGTGCACTTCCTCAGGCTATTAACCTAACCACTAATTAACCAACAGGAAATTCCAGACCTGAAAGTTTCATTATTGCTATGCTAAACTGTGAAAATATAAGTGTGCTAATGAGGATTTCATTATAGCCATCTGTAGCTTGTTTTTAAATTGTGTCAAAGTAGGAAAAACATAATATACCATCTGTTACCTAGCCATATCAAGTTGACATGAAAAATATTAGAAAAAAAAAATAATCCCCCTGTTGGTAACCTCATTTGTCTCTTATTTCTTATATTTTATTTGTGGCAACCATGAATGCCATGGCAGTACTACAACCATAGTAATGTGTTTCTTACCCCTTAAAGGATGTATTTTGTTTAGTTTCCAATGTCTATGTTGTAATTTCAATATTTGGGGAGATAGAGGTGTTAACTTCCCAAAATGGTACTTTCTAGGCAATTAAGACCCCTCAGTTTCAGTGTCATATTCTCAAATATGTCTGAATTGCCAGAAATCAGCAGCTGAGGATTGTCTTGCCATTTACAGTTCTTTTTGGCTTTAAGTATATAAAAACTTCTGGATTAGTATTCTCTCTTTCTCCAAATAGTGAATGTGAATTGAAGCTTCTTGCTTTCATCAGACGCTGGAGGTTTTGCTGCTCCTTTTACCTTAACCCTTGTGTTACTCTATGGAGCTTAATCCATACAGAATTTTTTAAGTCTCTTGATTTGGTTCTCTTTGACCTTAAAAAGGAGGGAAGTTGTAATGTATTACACGCATGTGCCAAGAACTATTATGGATTCTTAATTGTCAGATGTTTGTAGTTATAATGCAAGTCGAGCCTTAGGTGAGGAGGAGATGGTGGTCGTGTGGAAAAAGTTACAAAACCTGCTCTTGGGAAGAAGGCTGGCATAGAAGAAAATACTAAAACAGCTGTGGGGCAGTGGGGCAGATCCTTAGCAGCTGAGATGAAATATGACTAGGTAAGATCATAAAAGTGCTAATGTTTGTATATTACCTGTTGTGCTGAGAAGAGAAAGCAGTGGTCTGTGATGTGAAAATGAGGATGAAAGGTTGTAATTGAGATAGCAAGGTGGAGAGGTCTCGCAGCAGTTTAAGGGAAGTCACGCTGTGGACAGGCAGCCCAAAAGGTGGGCTTGTCCTTTTGTCCCCAAAAGTTTTCTGAGTAGGCACTCTCTTTCTGTACTGAATTTGCACAGCAGCTAGGACAGCTTTGGTGGGGGCTCTTAAGAACTACCTCAGTATTCAAGATAAACTCTATGTTTGGTGGCTGAACTTACGAACAAAGTCTGGTTTTCTGCAGATTGTGATGCAACAAGAACACTTAGAATAAAATAAGGAACTCTGATATATCAGTATAATACAGTGTAAATGTCTTAATGCTGTAAAAATATAAAAAGAATCTAAGTGCTGTGCTGACTAACTGAATGAGGAAAAGTCAGCTGGCAGTCTTCCTGGTCCTTCAAAAGCTTTTGCTAGTCTCTAACCTAAAGCCTTGTAGGAAAATTGAAGAAACATGACATAAGATGGTAGACCTTGCATAGCTAAATAATTTGCCCCAAAATAAGAACCAGAGGTATGGGAAACTGCCTACTATGAAAGTGAGGGAGGCCACCTTGGAGTTCCACAGGGATCTATGCTGGAACTCATAGTTCAACATGTTAATAATCTAAAAAAGCAGCTGAATGACAGTTTGGTGACAGTAAACATTTATTATACATAGTAATGAGAGGAGACATGACTCTGAAGACTTGCAGAAGGATTTTGCAAAAATAAACAGATAATAAAATGATACTAAATTCACTTCAGATAAATTTAATACAAATCAGTTTGCCATGTGTATTAGTAAAGGAACAGAGAAGAAAAGAGAGAAAACATGATTAGGTCACTGTATCTAAATCTATAATCACATTACAGCACGCAGTTCTGGTCTGCCATGTCCAAAAGGAAACAGCAGAACCAGAGAAGGTTCAGAGAGGGTTGACAGGGATGGTCAAAGGTGTGATGCAGTTCCCATATAAAGGACATAACGACGTGGGCTCTTGGCTCATGTTCTTACATTCGCCATTTGTACATGTACCAGTTTGTTGTGTTCTAGCCGTTCCAAGTAAGTAAAAGGAGAACATACAACAGAATTGTCTAATGTTGCTGCATAAAATCCTCAAACCAATGTTAAATAATGGAAAAATAATTGCCTGCCTTAATGTTGAGTGATTATACAATCGATAATCAACTTTTGTTGTTGATGTGTGACTTGCATAAGAAAAACAAGTTCTTGGTCTGCTTCCAAGCCATTTGGAAGCCTCTTGTCTATGCTCTCTTCTCCAGTTCTTTTTGATAGAACGAAAACTATTTGCCTTTCCCTGGAGACTTGAATGTGTTGATCCATCACAGATAAGATGTCATCTCAGTAGGTACAAAGGAACTGAAGAAAAGGAGTATTTAATAAAGCAGCAATTTAATCTGGAAGAATGCCTATTTTTAGTCTAGTAATCCAGGTTTCCTGCTATTATTGCTGCTTTCAGACTTTAGTTTCTCATGGATATTATTTTTTTTTTTAAATAAATAATTACTGTTTCAGGGTTAGATTAAATATCAGATAGTTTTAAAAAATAGTCTTTTGTTTATAACAATAGAGACAATAGGTTCAAAGAGCTCCCAACTTTACAGGTGTGTCCATATTGGGGTTTTTTAAAAAACAGATAGTAACTCTGACCAGCTTTTCCATATGCAGATAATGGATACATACCTGTTGAGTTCTAACAGCCTATTGGGCTTCTAGAGTTTGGTGGGTGGTTTTTTTTTTTTCCTGCAATGCAGAAATACTTGATGCTCTGAGAAATCACAGACAAGTGAATCTGAAAGTATTAAAGATCTAAAAACGAATATTGGGAAGCTTTTGTTTTACTGCCCTCACTAGTATGCAAATCTTTGTATCCTTTTGGTCTTGGAAACAATTCTGTGAATTAAAGAGCATGAAACCTCTGTACTAAAAATGTGACCTATACAGGGACCTTTTTAGAAAGTGTTTTGTATTTATCACTATAGTGGCAGTGTGTCTGGCAAAATTAGATTGTTTACTTCTTTTAAAACATACACACAAGAAATAAAAGAAATTCCATGTTTATGATCTGTTCACATGCATTCCACTTTGCTGCTGATACTAGTCAGTTGATGATTCCTTTTTAGGGAATGTTTGCTAATACAGCAATGCCAAGATGAGTAATTTAAGTAGATGCATTATGGAAAAACGAGAAGCATTTTAATATGCTAATCCTAAAGAAATTCTAACAGAACATTTTAATTCCATTCCCTTCGATGATGCATTGGTAGGTTTGGTTTTTTTTCCTCCAATGCCCTGTCTAAGCTCTCATCCCACCCCATCTTTTAAAACTCCACATTTTATGTTTCACAAGTTTTC
Source organism: Falco peregrinus (assembly GCF_023634155.1). NCBI lineage: Eukaryota > Metazoa > Chordata > Aves > Falconiformes > Falconidae > Falco > Falco peregrinus. Next base: position 23,643,374 of record NC_073728.1, read on the forward strand.
TAGGAAGTTACAAAAAAGAATAAAATAGTAGTAGCCTATGTTGAGTGATATCGGTGGGGGGGAAAAAGTAACCTCTGTAAGATGCAGGGGAAATAGCCAGGTACATACTTGTAGAAATGGAAAACATTTCCTTTCTTGCCTTTCAGGTTATCTGAAGTGTTGGGCACTTGCTTATTGTGGTCAATAGTATTACACTCCATTGGTGACTCTCTGAATGAAAAGCACATGATTTTTCAACAGTGATAAAATTACTGCTTAATATGTGAAAGCCATAAGAAGGGAATTGTAAGTAGATAGTGTGTAAGATTTATTACCTCAGGATACCAGGAGGACAAAAAATAAATCAGATATTTTTTTATTGTGACTATAAGTTGATTATTTCTAGCTACAGCCCTTAGACCCAGATAGTAATTAATGCTTCCAAGTGGAATTCCTGAATGTTTTGTCCTGTTCAGGACACACTAGCCATAGGGAATGTGTTGGTATTTTAGACAACATCGATACCCTGTCTGCACTGAAACTTTTATTACTGGTGGTCTAGTCCTGCAAGCTTGGCTGCATCTGTGTTATGGCTGTCCCCAGCTTTTTAAGCAATTGAAATTGCTTCAAGGATTTCTGTGCTTGTATTCTTAACTCGGAGTTTGGTCGCAGAGTGCAGTTGACTTGGAACACAACCAACTGATCTGATGGTTTCATTCAGCCTTGTGTTAGGTAAAACAAGAGTTAGATTCCTGACTTGTCTGACATAATGCGGGATGAATGCTGGTGACGAGACTTCTCAGGTAAGAGAGGCTATATAAGGAATGGTCAGTAACTTTGCTCAGCACACGCACACTCGTGCAGGTGTTACCCTCTCACTGAAGTGGTCACCAAGCCACTTTGAAATACTGTGCCCTGATCCCAATCCAGAAGCAACATTTACCAGTGATAGAGTCCTGCAGGTTGTTGCTGTTGATGGTAGTGCGTTAACTGCATCCCTTCTCGGTCCCTGAGCAGACTTAATTGTAAGCAGGCCTCCCATGACTGTATGCGTTAGGTTTGACTTTGGGAAGAGGTAACTGAAGTGAGAATTGCTTTTAAGCAGCTTCTGTTTTTAATTGACAGTGAGGTCAAGCTTCTATAAATTACCCTACTTTCAACCACTGCTAAGCTGTTTTTTTGTTTTCTGGATAGCATAAATACTGTACTTCTGTTTGTGAAATTGATTTGTCAGGATCTTAAGCTTCAATAATTTTGTAGGTAGTACTGATGATCAAATTAACTGGATGTAAGTGGGAATTTGCCTCTGCTATTCCACTGCTCACTAAACTTTGCCTTCCTGAACTGTTTAGCCGGGTGTCTTACAGACAGAGAAATAGGGAAGGCTAAAAAGCATCAAGGGAAGGAAGAGTGCTAATTCTAAAACTTCCCATTGAAGTTGTTTTGCAAAAATGAATGCAGAATACAGGATTGGTTTCTTTGTATGGTATAAAGCCACAGAAGACATAACAAAGCTACTTAATACTCTTTTGAATTGGCTGAAGTAGGTATGTCAGGATTAAGGGCTATACAAATCTCTAGATGTACTCTGTAGGCCGTTTGGTCAGGTGGTGGGATTATAAATAGGTAGGCTTACTGATGTCACCAGCAGCAGAAGGGAACAACAGTGAGCTTGCCATGCACACGCACACTCCGTCCCTTCTACCTACATATGCTATTGAGAGAAATTCACTTGATTTTAATGGAGAAGAAAAACCTGTGTTATTTTGGAGGTAAGCAGAAAAGTAGTGTAATCAGTTGTAGCTGTTCTTCCCTCTCCTTGTGTGGATGATCAGCAGAATGGCTGCAGAGCAATACTTGTGTAGGTATAACACAATAACAATAATTTTGTTTGCTATACGTGGATAAAACTTTGACCTGCAGAACTGTTTTGGTTGCTGTACATGGGTTTCTGGATGTGTTTGTTGATGTGAAGTGACACATATTTTACAAGACTAAGAATGCAGATGTTGGTGTTTACACAGCGTTTCCTTGCTGCTCTGGTTGAACTTAGGGTCCTAACACCTGCTGTGAGGAAAAATATTTACCAATAATTACATATCTGCAGCAGCATTTAAGTCATTGTTTTTTGAGGAAAGGGAGAATTTGGGTGTAAGGCAGAACATAAATTGCCAGAACTCATAGGCCTGCAAAAAGAAGGAAGAATTAATGTCTGTTGTCCTGTTTTCAGGTAAAGTATGTAATTTTTGTACACCAAGTTATGAAGGCTTTTTTTTTAATCCCATTTCTGGCTCAAAGATGAGGATGTATAAAGACCTAAAAATTTATCACTGCAGATGGACTACTGAAATTTCAGTGGTGCATTTCTGAGTATAGAGGCTGTTGCATCTTTTATTTTGAGTTGATGATGGGGGGCCTAGAAGCTCAAATGAGGTTACTGAGATTATTTTAAATGAGAAATGTTGTTATTTCATGCAGACTGTAAGGCTTTTCCGACTTTGTCTTTCATCTGGTTTTGATCTAAAATTTTGCTTGGAAAAGAAACATTACTTGTTTGTAATAACCTGTAAAAGTCAACGCCTTTAATGTTTAATATAGTAGAGTCCTTGCTGTGTATTCTGTATATTTCTTGAATATTATATATCACTTATCATGGAAAGCATTTAATCAAATTGGTAGTACCTAAACAGACTAAATCCCTGAATAGCAGCAGAATGCCAAGATGCACTTTGCTTACAGTAACAAAGAAGGAATTTAAGAAATCTTGTTCCGTTGTACCTCTTGTAAAAGTCAGTACTTTCTGGCACTGAATTGTATGTTAATATATGTTAACAACTCAGCAGGGAAAAATACCGGGTGTAAACCTGTGACAGTGAAATTTGAAAAGGGTGGGGGGGTGAATACAGGAGCGAAGTGCAGCAGTTAGAGCAAATGATTCATCAGCATAGTTGTAGAGGAGTTTCTCTACGTTCCCCAGAGCAGACTGCTGCTGCTGATTATAATCACTATAAAGGTTAGTAAGAAGTATGCTTTTCCCTTTCCTAAAGAATTTTTTCCTACTTTATAGTTAATGCTGAAGTCCTGTACCCTTTTTTCAGAAAGAGCAGAGGCTTTCTGACAGAAGTAATGGGTCATCCAGAATAGCTCTTGTGTTAGAACCATCGTGCAGGGAGCCAGCTTTCTTTGAAGGAGTATCTTCTTTCTTCCTTGCCTATTGCAAGAATCCAGTAAGAAATGAGTCTAGGGGATGTAGAGTGTGCAGAAGAAAGTGGAGAAGGGGGCTAAGAATAGCTCTTGTATGTAGAAGGGGATGAGTTTGGGGAGGAAGCAGCATCCATTTGGGGCCCTGAACTGGCAGCCAGTGGGGGAGCTGAAGTAGGTAGGACAAAGGGCAGGGAGCTTCCACTACCGGCGAGAGCAGAGGTGCTTGTGATAACTGTTGGTCGTCTTACGCTGTGAAGAGAGCTCGCATAGAACTTCTGGCTGTGCTCTGTACCCATCGCCCCTCACACAGTGCATAAGGTATCAGGCTTGGGCTCCAGCACAGTGCTGACATGTGAGGAGGTACCAAATGCGACCCTGTTCCTGAAGGTACGAGGATTTCCCACTTTGGTTTCTGAGGAGGATGCAGGGAGGGGAGTGGGTGTTGAGGAAGAAGCTGTGAAAGATGAGCAGGAGAATCTGGTGGCACGTAGGTACGCAAAGCATTTGTTCTTAGTTCTGGAAGAAGTGTTAGCTTGAGATGCTCAGTGCTTTTGTTGGGGGAACTAAAGCTACGTTGGTCGTACTCCAGGAGAAACCTCTTTATTACATTTTGGCTTTCAGGATATTGGCTGCCAAGATGCCTCTCTTGCAATCTAGTAATATAAATGCTTGGTTTAGTACAATTTTTTAGCCTGAACTTTTTCTCTTTCATTTTCTGTCCTGTAATGATCTAGGGTACATTATTTGCTGATGTAGTTGTGTAGGAATTCTCTGTCCATTCTTCATGTGTCACACAGCATCTGTGTGCATATATATATAATTTATTTTTTAAGCTTCTTGTTCAGGATGGGAAAATTTCAGTGCTTCCCATTCCCTTCCAGTGCTTAATGTCGTGTCTGTTCTCCAATTTACTAAACCCTTCTATTTCTTGGTTATGCAAACATACAAAACATTTTGAAGTGTTACCCAACTAGGTAGCTAAAGGACGTAACTGCAAAGAGCGAACTCCCGAGTGGCTGAAGAGCTTTCTACAAGGGAAAAAGCTTGTTCTGTTCCAGACACCTGCATGAAAAACAGAAATTAGCTGCAGTGCTCTCCAAACTTACCTTGCTGCGCTTGTCTCAATTATTATTCCTGTATCTGAATCTTGAGTTGGGAAAGGGAACTGCTGCAGTTGAACTCAACCTTCTATAGCAGCTTAAAGGAAGAGGGAGCGAAGTTTGTCTTCCCTGTTGTTACTGCAGAGCTTCCTAGCTGCAGTCCTGCATTATTTTATCTATTATCTACCCACACCAACACCCACATATCTATATTTGAGGTATGTGTGTATGTGAGGAAAACGGGAAGGGTCTTTCCTGGCTGCAGGGGTACTGAGTGGCTCTGCTTTTATTTTTCTTACCTTTCCCAACCTATAAATGCATCCAGTGCCTGCCTCCAGTGTTACATCTGAAAAATGATTTTGGATAGGAGAGAAAAGCAGCAGCAGAAAAGCTTGGATAAATTGCCAATTCTGACCTCTACTGATGTTCAAAATAGAGCTGAAAAAGCCATGAGCAGAGTCAGGTGTTTCATCTGCAGGCTTTGAAAAGACGGTGGTGTTACACCTGCTTTCATGACTAGGAGATAATGGCCAGAAGGGCAGATTCAGATTTTGTTCTGTTTGAGAGCCCTTAATTGAACTTTTCTTACTGGTCATGGGAGAAGAACATCTGTATGAGCATCCTTTTATAGCAGCTCTTGAAAAAGATTTGAAGGTTTGTTCCTAGTGGAGGTAACATATGTTTGTTTGAGTTTTAAGCATTTGTTAGATTTATTAGTGTATCAAAGGTTAAGCTCCCCCTTCCAGTTCAAGCTGCTCTTTGTTTTCTTTTCCTGTTTATTCAGCCAGTTATATATTACTCAATTACTGTTACAGATTTACTGCTTTCTCTTCCCTGCTGCCTTTCTATCAGGCTGTTTTGATAACTGTAAATAAAGGCTAAGCAGGTCATATGAAGTTTTATTAGTTTTGAATGTCATTCAAGTTTTTTGCACTTTCTTTTGGTAGCAAATCTACATTATTTTTTACATTTTATACTTCATGAAGAGGTTGCAAATAGCTGTAAGTATCTGCTTACTGCAGAGCTATGTTGCATGTGGATATGCCAAGCTTCTATTTGTATTTTATGTTAGCCCTATTTACTTCAGAAGTCTATGTTCTTAACCTCCTTAGAAGTAACATCGGTGGAACTGCTTTTCCACTACACCTCTTCTTTTTGTTTGGGTATTTATTTAAGGAGGAAAAAGAAATACTTGCTTTGGCACAACAGAATGTGCTGTAAGGGAACATTTTTATTGGAACATGTTTCTATAATTTCTCAGTAATAATAGTAAACTTTATGCTATTTTGTAGCGTGAAGTATTTTTTTATCCTCTGTTGCCTGCTAGGATTCTGAGCTCTTGGCTGTCTTCCTAACAGTGAGGCAATTCTTACGCCTAGAGAGGAACTATGTTTTGTTGAATGGTGTGAGACAGCACCAACTCGGTGGTGCTCTGTGCTCAAAAGCTTGGGTAGTCTTTGGGGTGTTTTAAGTGAGCTAGAAAAGGTCATCGTGATAATAGTTAAGATTTCGCTTTGAAGGGCAATGAATTATTTTTCTAGGAAAGTTTAAAATTTGTATTTGATGTAATTGTTACATGTTTATGCTGGAGTTGGTGCCCTATAATGCTAGGAGGGGCACAATTAAAAACATGCCTGTACTGTACAGATTTGTGTTTACATTGCTGCTGAATCACCCCTTTCTAGTAAGGGAAAAAGTTGCATGAATGATGGCTTGAATACAGTCTCTTCTGTTTTAAAGACTGCCACTGCCATGGGGACAGACAATCAGACGGGCAAGTGTCTGTTCCAAATGGTCTGGAGGGAACTGAAGGATTCATTTGCTGCTTTCTCGCTTTTAGTGTGAAAAAGACATCCAAAGATTCCGTTAAGCTTTCACCTTACTGTCATGGTTACCATCCCAGTCCTGTGATTTATTTCTCGCTAGGATAAGACTTTTTAAAAAATTCTTTTCTTCAGAGCTATGAGGCTAGTTAGGGGGGGTTTTACACATCCCAATGACTAGGAAAAACTTTTCCCTAGGAAGAGTTTTGAAAACATGCCTTGATTCCAGGGATGCCTTATTTTCTTGATCCAATTTATTTATGGAAAGAGAGTGGAAATGCAGGTATTTTACATTTTTTGCTTTGGTTGTAGCAGTCATCTGAATACAGGCAGAAGTAAGAGAACATCTGCATAAGATTTGTTGCTTTCTGGAACCTCACTGAGTAAACCCATGGAGATAATCTTCAAAGATCAATTTATTAATAATCTCATCACCTATAACATTACTACTGGCTTGTGAGGTGGTGTATTAGTTACACAACATGTTTTTGTGTTGGGAGAGCTGTTTACCCAGTGTGTTATTTCTAGTACAATCTTACCCAGTATTTTTAAAATATCAGTATTATTTGCAATATTGGTCTCCTTTCAGCCCTGGGAGTCTGTATAGAGAAGTGCACTGTGAAATACTCCATTATCAAAAAAGATTTAGAAATTGTTCATGCTTGTTCCTCTACCTGTAAATTGAGCTTAAAATGTGGTTCTGAACCTTGGGGTTTTTGTACCTAGTGAGCCACCTGCTAGACACAATATCTATACAATATAAACTCAGAATCCCCCTCAATAACTAAGTGAATGAACATATAACCTGAAAGCTCGTATTTCTCTATGGAGCAGCTACAGCAAATATTTTCCCTTTTTGTCCTACATGTATCATAAGCCTGGTTTGAAGGGGTAACCCAAGAGTGGACAGTGCTTGACCATCATTGATCCATACCTTGATGTTAACATCCAGCTGGTGCTTTTATAGTAGAAACAGATAGACGGTGTACCAAACGGGTGAGACTGATCTAGATATGAAAGCCTAGTATCAAGGCTGGTAGGCATGTTATATAGATGTTATGAGGCTGGTACATTAGGTACTTGGTCTGCTTAATGTTAAGGAAAAATATCAGAATACCACAGTACGTTAAAACTAACTTAAAAGTAACCTTTTTTGCACCACTTCTGGCAACCCAAATTTTGTGTAGGAGTCTGTATGCCTGGTAATAACTTAGTCAAAGTGAACAGAACGTGACATTTCAACTAGCCAAAATTCAGTTAAAAATCATTATTCTAAGTTCCACAAAAAAGAGGTGCCTTTCATGAGCAACAGCAAACTATTTTTTGAGCACGATATTTAAACATTACCTTGTCATATATTCAGTCAGCTCTAAAAATAAAAAACTAGTAATTTTCAGGAGCTGTAGGGAAATAAATTCAGTGTAAATTCTCATTTATTGAACTGGTATCAGAAATCAGTAGGCCTACTAAATTTTAAAAACCGTAGGTGATTACAAGTTAGAGACTCTGGAAGTCTTCAGATAAATATTAAATGTTTTGATTTATCTTAATGTAAGAACGCCAGGTGTGGTGAAAAAGCCCCATTAGCAATAAATTTAGATAGTTCTTAGATTAATTTTATGTTTATAGTCCCATTTGGGTCTCTGTTATTACAAAACATCAGCCACAGACCTATGAAAGAAGTTCGGATGTCTGGTTAGAGAGTGGGAAGAAGTGTTTCCAGTTTAGAAACTGCTCGTTATGGTCTGCTGATACTTTAAAAACAAAATTGTAAGTCTTCTAATATGTGGAAAAAATCTTAGTGTTTTAGAATAGCTTTTCTGTCATGTACCAGAAGTTGTTTGGTCTTAAGGATTGTGATTAAGAAAACTGTATTGTTTTAAGACCCTCATTAAAAGATGAATGTGGACAGCGGATTAAAGCGTTAGAGAAGAAAGCAACGTACTGCCGGAGGGGTCTCTTTTCTGTGATCCAAATGCAGTTATGTGAAAACAGAGTAATCAGTGTCCAGAGGAAGACACGATATTATCAATTTTGTGATTAATTTTTTTTTTTTTGAGATTCTTGGAAAGCAGTGCTGGAATTGAAAGCAAAATCTGAATGTGCCATTCAAGACTACCTTCTATGTTTCATTTTATTTTCTTTACATAAGAAAAATTTGGACTGTTTTATGTAAAAAGGGAGGAATAAAGAAGTTTGGTGTATATGTACAGCCATAGATCTTAAGCAAAGATAAAGATTCATACTGCGTGTAATGATTGTATACCTATTTCACATATTACAAAAAGGTGAGTCAAAGCTGGGAGTGGTTGTGATGCTTTTGGTGCCTGCCATACTGTGGTACTCGCTTGAGATGAGATGTCTGGACTCTTCAGTTCTGTTTTTACAACAAAGCTACTACAACCACGAAAAAGCGGTCTGTTTTTTTCCCTTTACATTTTCAGCATTTTAGTTTGTTTGTTTGGCTTGCTTGGTTTCTCTAGCCTATAGTTTATTTCAAGCTTAGTTCTTGATCTCCGTGGAGGTTGTTGTGATTTGCTTTCCCAGTTTATCTGAGAGTTTTTCCTTGTTCAGATGTTTGTTTGTCTTACTCTCTCAGTGCAAGAACTGAACACGCTATGGACTCTACCAGCAGGCAGGAACTTCACCTGAAGAAAGGATATGTATTCACAAATGGCAGCTGCTTAAATTGAACCATTGCATGGGCTTCTGCTGTAAACCCTACACTGAGGGTAGTTTTCAGGAGTTGCCTCAATTCTGTATCTTCATGCCCTCCTCAAGGCGGGAACTCTGGGTCTGAGGAGCAAAGCCTGCTTGTCGACTGTTAGTTCTGTGAGTTTGTCTTCATAGCCTAATGTGCTTAGCAGGTTGTAAAGTGTCTTGATCATTTCACATACCTCTACTGCATGGTGCCCATGGCCTGCTATGGAATGGTCACGGTATGACTTCTGTTTTGTAGCAGCTTTAGGGCAAACCAGCACTGAGCATCTGGAACTGACAAGAGTGACTGACGAAAACAGAACGAGGAGTGGAGGTGGTGTATTAGTCTCTGAATGGTTTGTTTGGTGTTCTTTATCTCAGAGGTTTTCTTTCATTAGGAGGTGCTCTTAAAAGCATACTCTTCTGCAATAATTATTCTCAATTAGATTTGGCTTGCAGTCTTATTTGGAGGAGTATTAGAGATAAAATTGGGACAATGCAACTTTAAAGGTAGCAGAAGGTGAGTAAATTTAGGTACTTCTCATTTCAAGCCCTGATCAGAGGACCTAAGCAGTGAACTGTAATTTGCCAATGGGTATGCCATAACATAAAATGTGTTGTATAGAGCAACTGTATTTTCTCTAAAATGTTAAGATATGTGCTTGCAGTAACTGTGCACATACGCCATTGTAGCTAGATGCAGTGTGACATTGTTGACTTTAACTGATTTTGTGCAATGTTTCCACATAATGATGAACAGATAATTTAGGAACATGGGAATTTTCTGCTCTTTGCTAATAGCACACAGGAAAATACAAACTTGTATATTGTAGGATGTGAGCTATTAAGTAAGGTTTTGTTTTTAAATACAGATTTGTAATGAAAATACGTATCTTGTTACACATTACTCCTTGTTAAATTCTGTGTTTTCACTGATCTGTAGATTTGTTTTCCTTTAAGAGACTAGATGCCAAATATCAGATCATAGACAGGAAAAAAAGCTTCACATGCATAGAAGATAAATCGTGTGCTCATATGTAGGCTATTTTGCTGCACCAGTGGGTATAGGGGTGGGAAGAGTAACAGTCCTATTTCTTGAGTATGTTAATTTTGGTCTATCACGAGGTTATGCAGAGTGTCTTTACAACACCTATCTCTGTAGCTACTATAACTACAAAAGCCATATATTCCAGTTCCCAGGCTAAAAGAAAAATACTCCATGTGGAATACATATGTCAATGCTATTGTTAGTATTCAGATTAAGAGCAATAAAGATGAAAATAAGAATGAAAATTGCATTCACTAAAGGAAAGAAAACAAAAATATTCATGTTTGTACTGCAGATGAAACCGACCTTTCAGACTGGCCCATAAACAATAGACACTTTTTTCATGTGTTTGATTATGTAATTATAAAGTCCCAGTTTGGGAGCTCTGCCTTGCAAACTAACTTAATGTGGTTTACTGAATATTTATGTCTTAAAAATACTTGCCCTCTATTTTTCTTCTTCTTTTTATTTATTTATTTTTTAATATAGAAGTTATCGATGCATATGCCCTGAAATATATATAGCTGATTTTTTGAGTGACTTGCCTTGATAACTTCAGTCATTTGCTGGACTATGGTGAGCAGATCAGATAGTAATACTGCAGGTGTTGTCTCCAAGCTTTTCCCTAGCAAGTAGTGTTTGATTTTGAAGATGTGCAGTGGTGGTGCTATGAAACCATAATCCCTGAAGAAGGAACTGAAGAAACAGGAGGAAAGTTGGTGCTTCCATGGTCTTTGTTTAGTGTAGAAGACAAATTTGTTCTGTGAGTATTAAAGATGAGTATTGGGCTGGGAATGCTTATAGGCGAAATTAGGTTTAAATATTTTTTTATAACTGTTGACCAAAACTGATGTATTAGTGTAAACAATGGTAATTATTGTGCTTAATGTGGGTTTGAACCCTTGTTAGCTGTTCCTTGGTTGATTTGCGAGGTTTTCGCTGTGTGCTATAATGGTGTAGCAGCATTACTGTAATAATGGAGAAAGCATTATAATAATTGCTTGGGGTGAGAGGTCAAAGGCAAGAAAGAGCTAGAAGAATTTTATTTCAGTGGCCTTTTTCCTCTTGTGATGTGATCTTAGAAGAACTTGATCCTTTTCTGACTTTGAGAATATAATGAAGTACTGCTCGTACTTTTGGCATACGTAATTTTGTAAAGTTTGATACAAAAGAATGTGTAGTTGCTCATTGCATAAACCAATGCTCTTCATGATGCCATAAGTCAAATTAACAAATAAATCTATCTGTTTTGCAGTAGAAGGTGTATAATGAATTTTTTCAGTACCTGAGAGATGACTGAATTTCAGGTGATGGTTCCTTATGACCTTTGCTGTCCTGGGTGATTGCTATAGAAAACTTGAGAGATGGCGAGGGGACTGTCAAGCTGTCTTTGTATAGCGTCTCATGTAATTGTGTTCAAAATGGGAAGTGTTGTAAACGTTAGTATTTCTTGATGCCAAGATTTGAAGAGGTAGATTTTTTTTTTTTTTTTTAATGCTGTAGTCTTTGGTTATTTACAAATCTGGCAGATAATTTCCTCTCTTTTTTCCCTCTATTTTTTTTTTTTGGGGGGGGGAAGTGATCCTTATCAAAAGGAAATGCTTGCAATAACTGGAACATCCAGGTCACCGTCAGTTCAAGTATTTCTCATTATTTTAAAGTGTATTTGTCTAGTTACTGATGGTTAAAAATATACTGCTTGTAACTTTCTAACAGGAATTTTTTGAAAATCAAATAAATAGAAGTTTTATTTATTTACTGTGCTGGACCTTTATTTTAAAAAGGGCTTCCACACATTCAGATCTCTGACACTATTATTTCGTTTGGCAAGCAGGAAATACACTGAGATACAGCAATGACACTTTATTCTGTAGAAGTGGGATCTGAAGCACATAAAATGTTGACTTCATGGCCTTGCATTTGATTTTAAAAGATTTATTGTTTTTCTTAACAAAATAATGAACTCTTCTACCTGTATTTGGCTGAAAGAATTACTTAATGTCTTTACAGAAACTGTATTTTGTCACAAAGACTGGTGGGAATTGCAAGTAGGACTTCAGAAATTTAAATTTCTAAGCAATATAAATCAAATACCTTGGGAACAATATAATCTCACAAGATGAGGGCTAGCTGAAAGTCTTGGTATAAGCAGTGGGCTCCAGGTGCACTATTACAAGGGAAATAAAAACTCTGCCCAGGCTGCACCAGCTTGTGTCTGTGGGACCCTGTGAGAGTGCTGCGGGTGTCCCTTTGGTTGCCTTTTTCAGGCCAAGCAAGAATCAGAGAAGAAAGATTCTATTTACTGCTTTCCTGCTTTGTTTTAAGCAATGGATTAAACAGAAGATGACATTCAGGCTGTTAAAGCATAATACGTAAGTGGGATTGTTTATCTGGTGATAAACTGTGGAGAGCACATCCCTTCAGTTGAGTTGAGATTGGCAGTTTTAATGCCTGGTGTAGGGAAGGTCAGGCTGGTGACGGGGCTGGACCCTATGGAGATAAGGAATGAGTGAGGACCCGCATTGTATAGGATACTGCAGCACGATCTCCAGAGGAGTTCTTATTATGAGCTGTGGCTTTATTTGGTTACAATTTCTCTTTTAACTCCATGTCAGAGCTAAATAAATTGGACTTTGATTCTCCCTGCAGCTTTCCTGTAGTTCTGTAGTAGCAACGAAAAGAAATAGTATGATTTTGGTTTTTCTAACTCCTCGTAATGTTTACTTTGAAAATTAGAATAGGTCTGCTTAGCTCCTTGCACACCTGGAAGTTATCTGAACATCAAAGGTGCTGTGAACGAGACCATTTACTGAACCTCTTTTTTCTGACCTCTGAAGTGTTGTTTTTATACGATTAGGAATTTATACTCTTTGTTATGGTTGTATTCTGTATTGCTAGAAATCATGAGTTTTCTTTTCAGGAGAAAAAACTGTCTTAACCACTCTGTCTTTTTAGCAGCTCTCTTGGTTTGCCAAGTATCTGGTAGAGGTGAAGAGGCAAAAGAGAACTGGGCTTTTGTTTGTTTGTTTGTTCTTTACAATGGATAAGTGTTTGAAATTACGGCATACTCGGAGTTACTTGGATAATGCTGGTTTTATTTTTTGGTGTTTGAATAAAATGCCATGTGGAGGATGCCTTTGTCAGAGAAATCATTTATGTCATCTTCATGGAGGCCCCAAAATGCAAAAGAGGAGGAGAGGGTTTGTAGGTTAAAACTACCCCTGCAAGTGTATTTCCACTGTCCTGTTGCTTGCTGCTTTTGATTTGCACCTGTAGATGTAATCATGGTAAACCTGGATTTTTCTTGCTGCCCAGTACCAGCTGTGGGGCACAGGAGGTGCAGGCCTTCTGTGGCAAGACAGAGACACAAACTCAAGAAACAAAAAAGCTGTAAGACCAAATGTAAATACTTTGAGCTCAGAATGAGACATGAGTGAATTGGTAGAAAATGAAGTAGAGAGACACACAGCATCTGGAAACAAAATGAATGTATTGGCATCCCTGTTGTTTAATAAGGGTTTGCCAAAAGCTCAGTGTAACTTCTGAGAAAGTATACTTGGAGATTTTTCCTCCTTTGTGTGGGGTGGGAAATGTTAGCATAACTAACCATATAAGAACACCCAGACGTGCTAGAGATGGGCAGGGTGCATAGCTCTGCGGTGGTGTGTGTGGGGATTCAGCTGACCTCACTAGCAGACTGACCCCACGTGTTGTGTGTTCTTTGTAAGTACATGCAACCTCAGCTATTTAGCTGTTGCACATGAGTTTTGACAGGAGTATTTTATTGGTTCTAGCTCTCTACAGTGTAAGTTAGTGTACAAATAGAGCTGCATTTTACTGATGTGGACCATGCACGTATTGCCGTGTGTGATTAAGCACTCACCAATGATTATGGAGCTCCAGCAATGAAATTGCAGTCAGCTGCTTAATGGAAAGTAGAGGCCACTGGCATTTGCAAACAAATCTCTGTGGCATGTACTCTTCAAAGATTAAAATCTGAATTCAGACCTGATAAATGCCTTTTAACAGTTGTTTGAAATCACTTAAAGATATAAGAATGAGTAAAAAGGGAAAAGCAGTAGTGACTCACTTTGGGTTTAGATTTTTTCTTTTTTTTATTCATGTCATAGGGTAAGGATTTTTTTGTCGTGGGTTTGGTTTTGTTTGTTTGGTTTTTTTTTAAGGTTTTATTGATGCTTTGTATTGGCTAATAGTTCTTTTTGGTAGTTATATGAAAGCTAAAAATCACACAGAAAAAAAACCAAATGAGGGAGGAGTAAAAAGTTTGATTCATACATTTTGCAATGTTCATGTAACCCAGAAACAACCCAACCAAGCTGTTGTAGAGACAAAAGTTAAATTTGCAGCTAAGGCCATACATCTTGAATTGTATGCAGAATGCACCAAAAACCTAATTTAAAACATTCACAGAGAGGAGGTATCAATTTTGATGGCAAATTCTCATTCAGTGTGTGTGTAGGTCTGTGAGCACTCCCGATCAGTCTGAGAGGCTGTGAATAGTTAATTATTCAGCTCGGAGTTCTGAAGTTCAAAACTCTAAGCACTTTCAGCAACAGATCGGTCATGTGAAGTCTCATTACACAGTCGTCTTTTGCAGTGCTGCTCTGGACCTTGTTTGCTCTTCATTGTGAGTGACTTTAAACTTTTTAATTTTCCCAGGGAAGATGTGTGTTTCGAATTGTTAGATCTAATTGTTGTTCTTATTGCTAGATCTTTTGTTTCAATTCTGTAGGACAATTATAGAAGTTAATTTATTTTGTTACATTTAAAGTAAACAGACTTTGGTACAGCTCCAGAATCTAAATTGCCAGCGTATTTTTTGAACCTTTGTGCATTACGTTTGAAATGTATTTTGAATTTTGGTGAATGTGGTTCCATTCAAGCCTTTTAAAAGAATGTATAAAAAATTTAAAAGTTCTCATGAGGTAATGTGTCTCTGTGGTGTGGTTTTGGTTTTGTTTCTAATACTGAAATTCTTAATAATAGTAGCTATTCGTTGTGGCAATATCAGTGAATTGTGTAAAGTTATTTGAGTAAGAGGGAATGCCGGACTATATGTTGTACGAAGTGATAGTCCTGCCTTCAGATTTTACTGTAACATAAACATATTTAAGAGATGTAGAAAGTTTTCCTTTTATACCATTTTGGATTTTTTTTTTTTTAAGTGAAATGAGTGAAACCTATTTAGTGGTCACTCTGCATTCAGGAGTATACTGGTTTTTCTGTAAGATGGGAAAGGATAGTGAGAAAATTAAAATAGGAAATCAGCTTTTGTGAGCGGAAAATACAAAAGCATATTATGACTGAAATGCCAAGAAGTATTACAACACAGCAGTATTGGTTATACTGTTGTTTTATTACTGTATAGAATTAAATAGACTACAGCTGGTACGATTTGTTGGAATGATTTTAATAATCAAAAGAAAAAATCTGGGGAGGAAAAGTGTGATTATTCCCTCTCCTATCCATGCTATATATTAAACCTACTGTCAGTGCCATGTGGCTTCATAATGCATAGTACAGTGTTTCTGTTTATACTAATCCATTAAATCTGTTTGGAGAACACACAAACAGGTCTTTGCATAAGTCGAGGGAAAAAAAAATAATTTACCTTTTTTAAGATATATTAAAAAAAAACATTTCTGTTTGGGGTTTGGTTTATTTGGGTCTCTTTTTTTTTTTAATATATATATACACATAATGGATACCTTAGCCTGTTGTATCTTCTGTCACCACTGATAGTGTTTAAAATATTCTGTCATCCCTTCCTTGCACATATCACTTACACAGTCCGGGTGAAAAGAATGAATTGTGATTCATTCCTGTTCTGACATTTGTTCGCTGGTATGGAATCATATATATAAAAACATACTTGACTTCTAATATTCATCCATTTATTTCAGAAGAAAATCTAAAGCGCCACCGCCTCCATCTGAAACAAAGCCCATTGCTGTTTCTCCGTTTGATAAGACGGAATCAGCCAACCTCATAATGGAACAGAAAGAGGATGTGGTTGATAAAGATATTGAACTATCCGTGGTCCTGCCAGGAGATGTGATCAAGTATACTACAGTAAATGGGAGGTAAGTTACACGCAATGACATTTTTTTGTTTAATCTTCTTTTCTTGCTACAATTTACTGCAACCTTCACCCAGGTTTTAATCACTCAGTAAAATGCAGGAGTTGTGTAAGCCTGAACATCGAGTGCGTCCAAAGAATGGCAATGAAGCTGGTGAAGGGTCTAGGGAAAAAGACCTATGAGGAGCGGCTGAGGGAACTGGGGTGGTTTAGCCTGGAGAAAAGGAGGGTCAGGGGAGACCTTATCATTCTCTACAACTGCCTGAAAGGAGATTGTAGTGAAGTGGGTGTCAGTCTCTTCTCCCAGAGAAGAACAGACAGAACAAGTGGAAATGGCCTCAGGTTTGCACCAGAGGAGGTTTAGGTTGGATATTAGGAAAAATTTCTTTGCTGGAACGGCTGTCAAGCATTGGAACAGGCTGCCCAGGGAAGTAGTGGAGTCACCATCCCTGGAGGTATTTAGAAGATGTGCAGATGTGGTGCTTAGGGACATGGTTTAGTGGTGGACTTGGCAGTGTTAGACTCTATGACCTTTAAATGTCTTTTTCCAACCTAAATGATTCTATGATTTTACTATGATTTTTGGGTAGGTGTGGAAACATACACGTTTATCTGCCTTTTGGGAAGACTGTATTTTGAGATTCAGAAATTCCGTATGGCACCTATCAGGATGTATAGCCATACCGGTTGTTCTTTCTAGTCACTCCACATCTCTAGAAAAATATTGGTTTGTGTGAGTCACTGAATTTTCCCATGTGTTTTCCCTGTTAGACTTAAGGATGAGTTCTCGCATCCTATTTGGGTACAGTCATGTGTTTGGTACTTGCTCAGCAGTGCAACCTATAGACTACTAGCAGTCCTAAAAGAAGGTGTCATCACTTCAGGCAAGATCTATAATGCCTCAAGGAAATAGTTTCTAGCTGCAACTTCGGAAAAATTATTTTTTAACAAATATATTTTGCTTAATTTGGTTTTAATCTGAAATATATATTTCAGTCTGCTAATTGGTATTATACATTGTGTGTATAACTCAAGTCACCTTTAGCTGGGAAAGATGTGGACACTGACTGGTGAGGTGAAATCGTAAATCCTGGGACTTAAAATGTTATATTAATTATCATAGCAGGTCTACTAAGAAGGCTCCTGTGCAAGTCCTTGTATGGATCAGAACAATTAGGATGCCAGTTTGTTGCTTTTCTAAGCTGAAACAAAGAAAACTATTTGTATGTGTGCTTGTGTTAGTGTATTGCCAGTGTCTTTGCAACTGAAAGCAAGCAGGCTGATTTGTTTTATCTGTTCATTCAAACCAGGTAATGTAAGTGTGTAGTTACACCTGCTTCACTTCTTAATGAGCGATAAAGTCTGGCTTGAGCCTGTTTGCATGTTTTGTCATTTGCTAGAGTTCATGAGGTCATTGCTTAGACATCAAATACCAGCTTGTTCACAAGAGCTGCAGTGGAGGAACTTTTGTGGATCCTCACACACACACCCTCCTACACACCCTGACCTACACACCACCTGTGATTTTCAGGATAACTTAACTCTGAGGTTATATTTCTCAAAAGAAATTATCTGAAGTAATTGATGCCACTATGATGCTTTATGGTATTCTTGCTAGTGTGTTTGCAGCAAGGAATATTGCTGTCTGTAAATGTGATGCATCACTCTTTTTTTAAATTTCTTAAAGGTGAGACTCCATCTGTACACTGTCAGGCACTTCTTTTAGCTTCCTTTGCCCACACTTAGGAGTACTGTGTGCCCTCTGTATTGCTTTACTAAGAACAAAGTGCCAGAAAGGAACGTTGTATGTATCTTCACTCGGTCAAATTATGTTGTGTATAATTACCCAGTGTTCATGACAGGCCCTAGGCTTATCAGGAGTTGCGCACATTTCCCAATCAGTTTTATTATCCCACAGTTACTGGTTTTTTTTTTCACAATCAAGGTACTCTATGTGGTTAATCACATAAATGGCTCTTTTGCAAATAAGATCCTATATTAGCACTGCTAGGCTCCCTCAGAATGAGAGCAAATACTGTGCAGGACCTGCAGCTCGCTGTGAAATGTACTTCAAACTAGCTTTGCTCTGTCTAGAAATGACATACAGATAAATTGCTAATTTGTCTCTTTCCTGTTCATAATCAGGGATGAGCAGCTTCAGAGCTCCTGAGGAGAGAATACCTTATTTAAATCTCATACTAGAAAAAGCAAAACTGTCAGTTTCTATAGCCATGTGCTCAAATGTCATAGTCCCCTAGAAGAAACTTCTCTAGTGTTCTCAGATAAAACTGTGTTGGCTTGCTCCCTGATTTGGCATAGTGGATAGCAAGAGCTACGTAGAACAAAGCAAGGTGTTATGTAGATGAATATCCCAAGTGGGCAGAAGTAGGCAGAAGATCAGAATGAAATCCAAAAGGGGTTTTAGAGAAAAAGATTACAAGAGAGAATAATTTTTGATCCTTGATTTGATCTATAAAACTAAAGCAAAAACTGAGAGACTTAAAAAAGGAAGGAGGACTGAAATAGCACATTTCTCATTCTGAAACTTCAGGCAGGGGTGGATTCTTTTATTTAAGCCTGGGCATCAATTTGTATTTTGTATTAGTTGGTGATAGTGATTCGATTAATCTGCTAGGAGAGTGCAAATGGCACTGCAGATTCTTATCACCAGGATTCCTGGGAGGGAGCTCAGGCAAACAGTTATTTAAAACCAACCAACTCCCCCAAAAACACAGTAGGAGCAATGAGTGGTAGGAAGTGAAGGTATGTTGCTGCTCATGGTAAGGAATAAATGAAGCTGCCTTTTTTTTTTTTTTTTTTTTTTTTAAGTGGGAGTGTATTTCAGAGTGAAGTTTCTGTTTCTTCTTCATTGGTTCTAAATACAGCATAAGGCTGAAGAATTTTCTGTAGCCAAAGAAAAAAAATAGCTTGAAGTATTTTATTTAGCAGTCTGATCATAAGTTAGTTTCTTGTTTTCCCACAAGGAAGAGATGCAGAGTTTGAGAAAGTTTTCTTGAGATTAATTAGTTTCAGTTGTATGCATAAGTAAATTAATGTAGAGATTTCAAGGGCCAATATGTTAGTGATGTGCATTTTATTTGGAAATTGTGTCAAACATAGTTTTGCAGGGTAGTATGTTTAGGGCTTCAGTTTCAGACACCTTCCTGAGAGACCTTAGCTTTGCTGAGTTTGTTTCTTAGAGTCCTTTGTGTGTTTCTATTTGATCCATTCTTGAGTATTTTCAGTCATTAGGGTATTCTTAATAAACTGTTGATTTACTCCGTATAGCTAGCTAGTGAATAACAAGCTTTGTGGTGTTGCCCTACTTTTCAAAGCCTATTGTACTTACGTTTGTTACTAACAAATTCGGGGGGGATTGGTGATGTTTTTTTGTTGTTGTTCTCCATGAAAATAAATGTCTTTTTCTCTTTAGAGAGTAGGATTAGTAAATATTTTGCAAGGAAGGCCATGAAGCCATAGGCTTACATGATCAGAGTTCTATAGAAAGCCACACTGTGTATAGGTTGGTTTCTTCTCTACTCCCCCAGCCCCATTCCATCCCTACCTAGGAATACTTCTGGTGGCTTCTCAGTTTTGTTTGTTCAGTGGTGCTTACAGTGAGTCTCGTGATAGCAAGACCTTGCTTCGAAAGTTTGACTGTGTAAGAATCTCACCTTAAAAAAACAAAGTAGCAAATATCTAACCCTTGTTTTTGGAAAGCAGTGTAGGAATTTGGTGCATTTTTTCCTTTAAACAATTAATCCAGTAGTTGAAGTGACACCTTTCACTGTTGGTTACAAACATGACATGGTTTGAGACATTCTACACGAAGGTTCATCATTTAACTATCAGTTATGTGATGTAATGAGAGGCTGCTATTAGCTTAGGCAGGTAGGAGTGACCAGAGGAAAACAGATGAGAGATGGAGGGGTGCAGAAACATGTACGTAAATTTATGATCAGAGGTTTCCAGAAAACTAGGTAATGTAATGAAGTTAAAGAAATTGCAAATAAAGATTTTACTGAAATTAAAGGAAGACAAGTAGGTGGTGAACTCAGAGACAGCTGATGGCTACTTCTTTGCGTTTTACTAAATATTAATTATGGAAGTCATTAAATTTGCTGTGATACATGTATTCCTCTACCTGCAATCCTTGAAGCCTTTAGCAGAAAATAGTCTTACAAGTTTTGGAGGATGTGATTTCAAAAAGAGATTGCTTTTGGTACCACTGTAGGAATATCTGTCTAAAGCAGTTGTTAAAAGTGTCTTGGCCTCCAGTGGAGGGGGGGAATTTAAAATCTAGCATCCTCCAGTCAAGCAGGTAATTTCTGGAAGTACCAGCAGAAAGCAAATTTGCACTGAATCGCTGTTTTCATGTACTAATTTGCATGTACCTGTCTGTTTGTGAGCAGCTATGTTTCTTGCTTATCGTTCTGTCACTTCTTGTGACTGTGCTTAATGTGAGGGCTTGCCCCTGTCATCGTGGTGCATTTCCACAGGACGGCTTTTGGCAATCTTTGCGTGTGAATTCTCGTCCTGGTCATCTTTATTGTTCTTACCCTTTTCCAATAACTGAAGGCCAGAGTAAGGGCAGCTTTTAAAGCTAGTCAGTGTATAAAAATGCACCAGAAAAAAAGTAATGGGTAACCTATTGGACAGGCTGATAACCAGAAAGGTCACTGCAGAAGTGGTGTCTGCTGTCTGCGCTGGCTCCCTCCTCCCCTCCCCTGCTCTGCCCCACTGTGAAGTGGGGGAATGACATTCTCTGCATTTGCAGCTTCGTTCTTGTTAGGGTGAGATGGATGTACTTGTTCTATTATGGGTTAGGCTAGAGTAGTTCCTTCTTTCTTCTAACTGGAGCATGTTGTGATATGTGTGAGAGAAGAATTGAAATAAACTCTCTGGTTTAGCTATGTCTGCAGTGCTCAGTGTTTTTCTCACGGTATTCCTCAAACTGATACATATCACCTAGACAAAGGCACAGGAATATATTACATTCTTCTATACCTCTTCAGACCATCTGATAGCTGCTTTTTTGACACCTTGGAGCATTATTTCTATATGTTTTTTTGTTTTATTGTTCCTTTCCTCCTGCCTTTGTCTCCTGAGGCAAGTATTCTGCCACTTAAGTAGGTAGAAAGTTCCCTCTGAGAAAGAAAAAGAAGTAACAGGTCTGCAGTACCTTTATCTGTCACCTTTCCAACTCTTTCCGTCTTCTGGAGGTGCAGCATGTACACCAGAGAGTCCAGCCCTGCTTCTAGTAATCAGAAGACAATTTGCTTAAAGACTGCTTGTTCTTTAAGACCAGGTGAAAGCAGACATTATATTCTACTATATATAATTTTATATATTTGTATATATATATAAAATTAAAGGGGGCGTGGGGAGAACAACACAGCGTGCACAGTAATTTCTAATGCTGAGTCATTCTTAATTCTTTTTACAGAACTGTATCATATGAAAAGTCTGGTTTAACTTCCTACTTAATAAAGGTATTCACAGTCTTATACTAGAGTTCTGCCTTGTTTGATGGCTTTTTGTAGAGAAGCTATCTATTTCTGCATTTGGCTATACTACCATAATACTTGCATCTGTTATGAGATTACATCAAGATATTAAGATTTCTGATAAAACCATACCGGACAAATCCTGTATTAATTTTCTTAAACACTTGCAGTGTTTTTTAACATAGCATTTGATTGCTTCACAGACTTTTAAGTTATTTTCATAATATCCCTGCCAGACAGAGCAGGTGATAGTTTTCAGTTTGTAGCTGTAACTGAGAGGTGCAGAGAGCATCAGAATGAAATGCTTCTTACGGGTGATTACCTCACTCTAAAAACTGAGGAAGGACCAGTTCCAGTGATGTGATAGTTCTATAACCTTATTCAGTTGTTGTAACATGCAAAGTTAGGATACTCTTCTTACCTTTGATCTCTAAACTTTTATGACACTTCTGTTTAAAGTATAGCTTTAATAAATTTATTCTAGTAGCAACTGGGTATGTTCAGCCTATCTTAATATGCTGTTCTGCACGTTCTTCATTGAGCACTGAGAGAGCAAGGATGTACAGTTAGTGACTACATATGAAAAATTTGGTTTGCCATACTTCATTTTGAAAAGGACATCTGTTGCATCACACAGAGCTGCTCAAGAAAATGCTTTCAACTGCTATATAGTCATTTGGCTTCCTTCCCTCTGTATTAAACACCTGGCTCTCATTTTGGGATCCCTAATGCAGGACCTCTTTTAAAGGTGACTTCCTCAAACTTTTTCTCCTGCTTCATCCAAATGGCTTACACTCAGAATTTCTGAAAATAGAGTCCCTTGTAACCTCAGAATGGATATAAAAATTTCAAGCTTTGGAAGGAAACTGTTCTTAATGAATAGCAGGGCATTTATCACCGCTGCTACAGTTCTTATTGAATGTCAAATGAGGTGGCTAATCCATATGTCCCTGCTGACCTCAGGGAAAGCAGCACTTCACACAAGCAAAAATATCCACCTTTATTCAAGTGCTTGGCATACTTTTCTGCAAACTATTTTCATTTTCTTTTCAGTGATTTTTCTTGGGTTTGGTGCTTTTTATTGTTGAAGATATTTAAATTTGGTGCCTGGCAGTAATTATTTAGTCAGGGAAGGATGCCTTGAGTTAAATGTTTAGCAGCACGTTTTTGCTATAGCCTGCTTAATTGTCATCAGTTGTGACAGTCTCATTTGTCTTTCACAGGAAGCCCGTGATGGACTTGCTGATCTTTCTGTGTGCACAGTATCATTTAAATCCATCAAGTTATAGTATAGAGTTGGTATCAGCAGAAAATAGCCAGATTAAATTCAAACCCAACACGCCAGTGGGAACGCTTGAAGTGGAAAAGGTGATTGTAAAGCCAAAACAAATGGATAAGAAGAAACCTGCCCCAGTTATACCAGAGGTGAGAACTAAAATTAAAGCATATTGAGAATTAGAATCACTGTTGTATTCAACAAGTTTTGCAGTTAGCTTGGCTTTGTTTCAGCTTTTCCTGTTGTCTCCCATGCTCTCACCACTCACTCCTGTGAAATGCTCGGCTCCATGTTCTTCATAACCTCATCTTAGGTAAAATGTATCTCAGTTTATTGCAGCAAACTTCTTTGTTGCCGAAAGGAGGAAATATGACAATACTATTTGAAATCCTACACCTTACTGTCCTTTTGACAAATTATGCAGATGAATTGTGGCTGAATACAGCCTTCCACAATCTGAAAATCAACAACTTGTACCATCTTTCATGTTGTGAAATATATGCTCTTCTGATTGTGTGTTCATTTTCCTTTAATACATACTGTACTTTTTTGGTTGTTACTGGGCTTTTCTTTATATACCCTTAAGAAGGCAGGAGGAGCTTTTAGAAGTACTAAAGCAGCTTCTGGGTGTTGCCTAAATCTTCCCTTCCACTTCTGTCCTTCTGCTGTATAGAACAATCGTAATTAATTTATTTAGTAATAGTAATTAATTTATCTAAAGCACTTACACAGGGCCAAGGTAGCTCTGCTGCTCCCCTTTTTACCGTCATCCGATGTGTGTGCACACAGGCATGCACTCGTGGCTCGTTGGCTGACTCCTACAGCTGCCTAATGTAACCCAGTAGGGCATCTCATTCCAGGCAGGTGTCCTGCTGGACAGGCAAGGGACAGGCGCTAGAGAAGGAGCAGGCTCTTTCATGTGTCCTTTCACTGCGTAGAAGGGAATTGCAAAATAGTTTCTCTTGTAGTGTTTCTGAATCTGTAACACTGCTGAAATTGGCCATTGGTGGAATTTCTGTGATTATTGTAAAGCTGTTATAAAAATACCAGTTGTTTCAGAAGTTGTGCTGGTATTTATTGTAATTTTCTTCTCTTTAGCAAACAGTAAGGGTAGTGATAAACTACAAGAAGACACAGAAGACAGTAGTAAGAGTCAGTCCACATTCACCCCTTCAAGAACTCATACCAATTATCTGTAGTAAATGTGAATTTGATCCTTCACACACTCTGCTGTTGAAGAATTACCAGTCTCAAGAACCCCTTGATGTGACAAAATCTCTTAATGACCTTGGACTAAGAGAATTATATGCCATGGATATCAGTCGAGGTAAGACAACTTTTATAAGTTGCAGTTACAGAAAAAATAATTGCTTAATATTTCAACAATGTGTATGTTTTGCTGGGATTTTTTTTACTTATGAAGAAATTAATTTCTAGCAATTTAGTACATATTTCATTAGTCTTCCACAAAATTGAAACTGGGAAAAGTTTACTTGTACTTATGTTTGCGAAGTACAATATCAAGGTTTTATTTTCTAACAGAGTGTTAGATACCAGCCAAGGTGGCCAAGTACAAGTAATCCCCTAAAAGCAACTCCTTCCTTGCCTTCCCCCAAAAAGCCAAACCCACCGTATTTCCCGTAGCTCACAGAAAACACATAGATCATGATAAGCTGAAAAGAACAGAAGCATTGGAGAAATTTAGTTTTGTTTTTAAATTATTTATAAGGTATTAGAATATTGTGATGGTGTTCATACATGTTTCTGAGTGCTGTTTGCTAACTTTGTACGTTGTGAAGGAATAATAATTCTCTTTTTAATTGTGGTCCAATGGGGGCACAACGAACTAACTTCCTTATATTTGTACAGATTCCTATGCATATTTTCAGCTTCAGCTGTAAGCCTGTCTTTCATGAAGGGTTTATTGTACTGTGATAAAAAAATTCTATAGAGTGTGGTTTGTTTCAGAGACCTATCACAGGAAATTTTATCTCAATATAGAATGCAGTAATACTGGCTCACTCCTGTTCTTGACCACTGCACTATTTGCTTGTTTTAACTTCTGCTCTGAAATGCGAGTGTTTGGGTTTTTTGTTTGTGTCTTTTACCTCGCTTCTACCTAAATACCATAACCTTATCGTTTGGTGTTTACAGTTTCAAGAGTTCACTCAGTTACTTCCCAAAGGCTAGTTACCTTGAACAATGGGAGAATGACAGATTTGGAAAATATGTCCTTTTTCCTGTGGAGAAAACAAAAATTTAATCTCTCTTTCTTCCCCACTGGAAAACAACATATTTTTAACTTGCCTAAACAAGTTACTTGGACTACATGTGCCCATGGTGCATTGCCTTGCTTGTTGTCTGGCTACTGCTTTCATTTACAGGCTGGCAGAGCTGCCTTTTGCACAGTATGATGTGTGCTTCACTTGAATCAACAGCCAGAAATCCTTAAGAGAGAATCTGAGGGCATGTATGCTTCCTACATGGCAGTGCTCCGCTGGGAAATTCAGATACACTTCAGTTCTCTTGATACAAAGTAGTTCAGCATCATTTCAATTTTGCAGACATCTTCAAAGCTCTGAATTTACCGCTTTCTTTATGAAAGTGAATGGTGAGGTGTACCTTTTACTTAACAGAATTTAAACTCAAATTTTATTTTATTCAAATCATATTTTAATTCTACGTTCTTCTTTGTTTTTCAAGTTTGGACTGCCAGACAATCCAAAACTTACAGAGCAAACTATTCTATCTCATTCCTTCAGAAATATAAGTGGAGCCTTTCCTTAATTACAAGATTCCAGTCTGCGTTACTGTCTTCAGGCTCAAGTTCTTAAATGGCTTATAGCACTCAGTAGTACAGATACACATCCTTTCGCTGCGGGAAAGTACCCAGTTACTTTTTCCTAATGTTGAAGATTCAGCTTTCTGTGTTTGTAAGTTATAACTGCATCCTTGATTTAGATTCACATATTCTGTCTTTCTTTTTGTCTTTCTGTAGCCACATCACCAGTTGATTTAAATTTACCGTCTTTGCAAGGTACGATTTACTGAAATAGGCAGTGAAACTGTAGCATTTAAGTTCCTATTATAACATCTGCTCAGCTGTGACCTGTGACACGAGTAATTATCTCTGTCCTGTCATAAATGCATATTTTAAAAGATAACGCAGAAGTGGATATACCTAGCTATATATAAGTATTTCTGTGTAGTTTTAGCCGAGATAGACTGATTAAATTTGAAGTCATGTTTATACTGACATGTGTACCGTGAACCCATAGTGGCTTTGCTGATTTCTGTTGTTTATTGCATTTGTATTCAATGGTATTTCTTTAAGAAAGTTAAATCTAGTAAAAACTAGAGACACAACCTTTAGATTTACAAATACTCTGCATGAATACAATGTAAGGAGGATAAATTCTGCAAGATAACAGAATGGACTTGACTGCCTTTACTGTGACTGCCATGCAGTTACACAGGGCGTCTGACAGGTGTTTCGGTGATCTTCCTCCATAGTCATACCATGTGCAGGTGTGTGCCTGACTTGTACCACTTCACACTTTGACATGAGTTTAAACTGCTAGGAAACTGCTAGGAACTGAGAACTGGAGAGGCTGATGTTCTTTTTTCCTTTTACAGCCTATGTGATATGAACCATAACATATGACAAGTAGGATGGGCTGTATTATGTGCTAGGGGTATTAATAACAGCTGAATCTCACCTATTGAGAGTTCTGAGAAAGACAGGAAGACCACGGATGGTAGGAAACCTGTTCATTTTGCAGTGTTTAGAAAAAGTGTTGATGCAGGTGATTTACGATGTGTTTTGTATATCCTTCCAGGAAGCTTATGACAGACAGTGAAATAGTAAGAATGCAGGAGAAATAATCTGTGCAGTAAATAACATGTAGAACTGTTGTCTTCTATTTCAGACTCCTATCAATCTGAAAACTTAGATGTTCTGAAGGAGAAAGAAAACAAAGGGTTCTTCAGCTTTTTTCAACGAAGCAAGAAGAAAAAAGAACAAGTAAGGTGTAATTTGGTATAAGCAAAACTTCTAGAACTATATTATAGAACTATATTGAGAAGCAAAACTTCTAGAACTATATTATAGAACTATATTGAGCAATCAATACTGTTGATTGTTTTCCAGAAAGTGTAAGTAACGTGGATGTTTTTTCTTTCTTCTCCCTGTACCCCAAGGCTGCCAGTGCCCCAGCAACTCCATTGATGAGCAAGCCAAGGCCAACATTTATCACGAGATCTAACACTGTTAGCAAGCAGTATGATTCAAACACTCTGCCATCTGAAATGCCAAAGAAACGGAGAGCTCCTTTGCCACCTATGCCGAATTCTCAGAGTGCTCCCCAGGACCTTGGACAAGCCCAAGTCAGACCAGCATCTGATACTGTGAAATCTAACAGCCTTGATAGGAACGAACAGGTTAGTTACATTTGTTTCACTTTCTTAAGAAGTTTAGACATAATAATCCTGATAACCCTGTCGGTATCTGCTGAGGCTTGAAATAAATGGGAAATAAAAGTATAGTACTTGCTTTTAAAAATTTTAGTTTGAAAATAACTATGGAAATTGAAAGATTTGTTCCTTTTAAACTTTATAACCTGTCTCCAAAGTAGCTGCCGTATTTTGAAAAGGTAAAACCAACTTCTTATATAAGTCAGTATTGTGAGCACCTTTTTTTCTTTTGGATGAACAGCTTATGTATTTAAATATGAGAACATTGTCTCGCTTTACCTTGTAATTATGTTTTGATATTTACATGGGATAACGAGTAGTTTGTTCTTTACATTACTGGAAAAAGGTGGAAGTCTTGGGGAGTAGTCAACATTCTTGTGCTCCCAGAAAGTTAAAAGTAAGAATTTTATTTTAGTCAAATAAGGGTGCGTGTTTAATTGAAGCTATGAGATGTGGACTACGTATTTAAGTAACCTATATATCCTATGCATTGCAGAAATTCTGCCAACAGAATTTGGGAGAATTGATGCATTAAGTATTATCTCGATATTGCACATATTGTCAATTGTGAATTCCAATTGAAGATCAAGGCTAAAACTGTTGTTATATTTTTTTATTATTTCATGCTTTGCTTTGAGTGCGGTATCTAAAGGTGGTCTTTAGTGAGGTAACTGGCATGCTAGAAAAATAAAATGCAGAACTAAATGAAATACAAGTCTGAGGGATTAATTTTGTGTTGGACTCAGAGACAAGAAATTTCAGACTGACTATACAATTATTTACTCTTTCACTAATGTACGGAACCACAAGAGAGCACTGTTTAACAGAAGTTCTGAATTTGTGTATTGTGTCCTGCTGAAAAGCTTTATCGTTTGAAGAAGACAAAGGTTTCTTTCTGTATTTTAATAAAAGGGACCTGGGGAGGGAAGAACTTTTTTTTACCTCATTATGTTTGTCTTTTAATTGAATTCAACTTTTTTTGAAAATAATTTATTAATGTCAACATGCTTTAAATGATTAATATCCTATTATATCTAACAGTAATGTATGACTGCTGGGCTAGGATCTGTCACTCAACAAAATTGCTTAGATTTATTATTTTGTACTGACATTTCTTATTCATCTAAAGTGATTTGACTGAAGTTGAATTGCTCACAAAGAAAGGACAGAAGTCCAGAATAAGTTATATTTCTGTGTGTATTTTCTATTTTGTGCTTCTTTGTGCACATCCCTTAGAAGCCTTTGACATGTGTTTTTTAAGGTTATTTCTGTTTCCGATTTGATTGCACAGTGATTTTTCAGATAAAACAGAGCTTGGGACTTAAATGTGGGTTAATATTTGCTCTGTGCTTTGAATTTTATTTATTCATATAAAATACTTTGTCTTTTTAGTACCTGCTTTCCAATAAATACCATGTAATGAATGAATTTGGACTGCATAGTACATACTGCTCAGCTTGATCAGGGAACTCTGAGGAGTGTTCCTATGAGAGACTTCCTTGGAGGATAAAGCTGCTGCTTGGAAGAGCACTGAGATATTTTCAGAGACATCCTTCCTGCAGCACAGGAGTGGTCCATTCCCCTAAGTGGGAAAAGGAGTAGGAATAAAAATAAATAGTCTCATTTGAACATGCTTCTGAGAAAGCTCAAGTGCAAAAAGAAGCATATGAGGTATGGGAAGGGGACAGAGTAATTCCCAAAAAGAAATGCATTGATACTTCTTTGACATGCAGAGATGCTGTTAGGAATGCAAAGGCAAGCCTGGAGCTCAAAGTGGCAAGAGGTGTCAAGAATAACAAGAAAGGCTTTTGTAAGTTAGCGGCAAGCAGAAGTCCAAGGATAAAGGATGCGGTCATCCACCTTTATTTTAGCACGGTGTTTTTCACAGTCTACCACAAAAATTTTTGTTGAAAAAATAAAGTATGGACTAGACCCATGAACCACAAGATAGGACAAAAAGCTGGCTAAACAACTCAAACGGTGGTGGTTAATGAATGGCTCAAAGTTGGACTGGTTGTCAGGTGGAGGTCCTGAGGAGCTGGTAGTATGGCAAATACTGTTAAATACCTTTATAAACAACCTAAATGATGGAATTGAATGCACCCTCAACAAACTTGAAGCTGACGCGAAACTGAGCAGAGAGGGAGGTACACCAGAAGATCCACCATTCAGGGAGACAGTGGTAGGGAGGAACTGAATGAAGTTTAAAAAAGATGCATGTGAAATTGTCTGCTTGGTATGGAGTAATCTCAAGTACCAGTACAGGCTGGAATCTGGGTGTGTGATCCCCTTTGAATCCAGTGTACTCAATACTTTTTAGGTCACAGCTGTACTGCTATGTCCAGATTTGGTTTTTGCAGTTCCAGGTAGAGATTAAAAACAGGCAAGAGTCTAGTGGAAGGCCATTATGATGTTTAAAGAGAACAGATCTAATTGCAGTCTTCCTAGACACCTAGAAGGTGTTACACCTAGAAGGTGTTACAGGGAAAGTACAGGTATATGCTTTGCCTGGATGCGTGGTGACAGGGTGAGGACCAATGGGCACTAGTTGTCAGAGGAAATGCCATTCAGATACAGAAGGAAAACTCATCACTGTGAGAACAGCTGAACACTGGAATAAATCACTCAAGTGGGTAGAAGCTCCGTCACCAGAAATATTTGAGACATACCTTGACAGGCTCCTGCAATAACCTTTTCAAGGACCTTGTGTTCAGCAGAAGATTGGACCAAATGATCTTCAAAGGTCCCTTCCAAATTAGACGTTTCTATTTCATGTGGGTGAAACAGACTCTTGATTTTTCAAAACTGTATGCACGTAATTAGGAGAACAGAAAAAATATGATAGGGCTCCATCACTAACAGAAACCAACAAATACTTGTTTTTGCTGTGAGATCAACCACTGCATGAGTAGTACTGTCAAGGGAAAGATTCAGAAGCTTGTTTCTCAGAGTTTCTGCTGAAGTCTCTAAAATAAGCAAAAAGGTGTATCTAGCTATTGGGACTTCTGGTTTCTCTTAACTGTAAAATAAAGGGCAGTTCTTTTAAAAACAAGGTGCTAGTCAAGGCACAATGTAAAACATTGTTACTTAAATAAAAATGCCATTTACAGGAATTGCATCTTCATAAATTAAATCGGGCACTATTTAGATACATAGAATCAGTCTTTATTCAAAGAATTGGCATCATAAATATAGAATTTGAGGTGATACATAAGCATTGTAAAATAAAGTCAATTTTGATGGTTGGACAGCATTTTTTCATTTGTATCATGTGAATTAATGTTTCTCAACCCAAAGTGACCAATTTATACTCACTTAATCCAAGTTAGTTCTCAGTAATGAGGCAAGTACAATGGTCACACTAGACCACAGTTATTTCATGGTAAACAATATAAGAATTTGGTTTCTCATATTCCCCACTGTTGAAAATGTGCATCCTGCTTGGTAGGATTTAAAGTCTTTTTTTGGGTTGCTCACCAGGCTGAATGGTGTGTTTGCTGGGATAAATATAGTATGCTTGGGAATTTCACTGTTACTGCAGTGTCCCATTAAGTTAATGTACAAAATTTAGGAGATAATTCTGCCCCTCCCCCAAGGGTTACTTTTTATCTGCTTTTGCCTTACAAGAAGCGTTTTCTTGCAACTCGTATTGCTTTTAAGAATGCCTAAATTCTGAAGCCTGCCCTTCAGTTTATTTGGCAGACTGGATACATACTTTATTTCTTCTATGGACCAGGATGACTTTCTGCATGTGCCTTATTATAGACAAATCTCTTTTGTAACATCCACAAGGAAGACAAAGTGCAATGTCAGTTTTGCCTGGATAAACTGTTTGCCTGGTTTTGATAGAAACATACCAAAGCAGTAACATCAGACAACAGTGAAATGAGCCAACTTTAAGGGAACAAAGTTCTCACTGTTGTCTGTCTTCAAATTCACAGTGTATTGTAGTCCAGTTTCTCACAGTATGAAGAAGGGTTTTAATGTTTACCTCCTACAGCTTCTCCACTTCTTTTCTCTTAAAAAAGAAACTGCTTTCCCTTTATATGAGCAGTTACATTATGGTACAAGGGTTGGAATTTTTTTTGCCTCATTTTCAGAGTGATTGTAGCATTAATTTTTGGAGGTATGTTCCTACTTTTAGGGGGTGCAATGGATGTAAGGGTAGGTTTTACAAGCTATTATGTAGCATGATTTGCTCATTCTATAGGAGACTCAGAAGATGGCTCATAAGCCTAAATAGTTAATGTTTGTCCAGCAAATTTCTGTGTTAAACCAGATTGGAAATGAGCATGTTGGTGTCTAATATCGAAATAGCTCACTTATTTGTCACTTTTGATTTTGGGTGAGATGATGGGTCTTGTGAGAAGTATGTTTAGAACTAGCAAGTTAAAATACACTTGCAAGTAGAGAGGACTCAAGGGTTTTTGCAAAGTGCTGTTGTATAATGCACTATGTGTATCTTCAGAATTTTCATACAAGTGGATGCAATTTTCTAGTAATAACACTTCTTTATAAGAAATTTTCTTTTAAAGAAAGAGAAGTATTTGATTATGTCCAAAATGCCATTGCTGATTTTCTTCCTAATGCTTTATTTATAAAAACTAGACTACAATATCTTCATTTTATCCCATGGCTGTTTGTCTCCTTACACTGTTTTCAGTTATTGTAAAGGAGTGTACGTAAGCTATGCTTGGGTAGGAACAATTAAGTGGAGATTTCTAGTCAAAACACTGAAGTTTTAAATGATGGATCTCAACTCTAGAAATACAGCTTGCTTTTATTTACACAACCTTAACTTCTAAAGAAATTTAAATCTCCAGTCTATCCCACTGAAAAGGAATGGATAAGATGGGAGAATGGGGGAGGGATGGGAAGCAACTAAACTTTAAAGTATGTCTGAAAAGGTCTTATTAGCCACTGCCACAGAACAGCTTGGTTAAGATTTCTGGGAGGGATGAGTTCCATACTTGTGAAATTACACCAGAGGCTCAGTTGCCTGAAACTTGATGGTGAAAGAAGTTCGGCAATGATGCAGTGAGTGCCACGAACATCAGGGAGGTTTTGCACAGAGCCAGGGTTACCTGGGAGAAGAAAATGCTCAGAACTGCCTGTTTGCTCTTGGTGAAGTTTGCGTGAAGATCATTTGATGTGATTCTGATACGATTCAGAATTGGTGGTGAACACTGTATGCATCCACTTCTTAGTACAGCAAATGCATAACTTTGTCTCCTTATTGTATTTACTTCTGTACTGGCAAGTGTGTAGATAAATCATAGGAGAGAATAGTAGTATTGGGTGTTTGGACAGAATAACACCAGCTGAGTTTCTCGAAATGTATTTTGTATGTCCTTTCTTTCGAATAGGTCAGAGGGATATTACTTCATCTGTAGTACTTGGGCTAAATTTAAGTATTTTGGGAAGCTTAAGTCATGTAATAGAAATTGACTGCGTTAATCTTTGTAAGAGCAAATACAGTTTTTCCCTGCCCTGTTACTGCATGGACATACATTTACCTACATACTTGTACAAAGGGAAGAAAGAAATACTAGCAATATGGATAGCAGTGTGCTTTGTTATCCCAGTCGCCTGTATATTTTCTGTTAAATCTAGTTATCTATGGAGCAAAAGAAGTAGGTACTGGTCATATGAAAATGTGTATATAGTTACCCTTGGTGTGAGGTACGCTTTCCAGCATGCTGAAATGCTCCACTACCACTACATTCTTTCCCAAATACTTTTTCCCCCCCTTCCATTCCAGCTGCAAAATTACCGTGGCTGAATTACCTTTCTTTTGCTTTTTGAAATTGTAAGAAGGACCAGGCACCGTGTCTGCTACTGCTTGCAGAGGCTGGATCTGGGGAAGCACTGGCCTCTATGTGTCTGCTTGGGGCGATGTGGGATTTGGTGCCAAATTTATCAGTACACATTTGAGGCTAAAAAGCTTCATATCCACCCTTGCTTATTGCAGGATGAGGAGAGTGTACAATATTAAAAGTTGAACTCCTGCATATGTTGTGGAAGTTACGACAGAGTTCACTGGTGTTTCTGCACGAGCATGATTAATTACTTCAGTGATGCTAACATGAGTTTTAATTTAAGTGTAACTGATAAAACAGTGGTTATCACTGGCAGTTGGTGTGACACATGAGCACCCAGATGTATATTCCAATACTTTGTCAGATAAGTCTTAATAACATTACTTTAATCTTTTTCCATCTGTTTAAAGTACTATTTTCACATTACAACCTTTGTTAGGATTTGAAAGCTCTTAATATTCATATGTTGAATAATTCCTGAGAAAATCTGTTCAACACTTGAACCTTAACTGGAACATTTAGTACTTTCTCAAAATCTCTCTTTGCAAATTGTTTATTTCTTTGGATGCAAAGGGCAGTAGAAAGGCTTATAAAAATCTTCTAGTAGCATTTGTGCTCTTATGCTGAGAACATTATTTCCCCCCTACACACATACTCTTTCTGTGCAGGAGGGAACTCTGGTGACATCTGTTTAGCTGAGCGAGTATGCGCAGAGCTCTGTGCCAGCTAAGTCAGCTGAGGGAGCCTGTGTGAAGCAGATGAGGGTGCAGACCTTTGGACAGAGAAACCATGTCTCTGTGCAGAACAGAGAGGCTGCAGCCTTATGAGCAGCTACCGAAGAGGAAAAAAATAGAATTGCCCAACAGCAAGGAGGAAAACGATTTAACAATAAAAAAAAGCCTAATTTGGGGAAATAATGTTATATTTGACATCTCCTCCTGCATAAATTCAGGTGCTGATTTTTTAAATTATGATTATTTTTAGAATTATTTGGGAACCGTAAGAAGCTATAAAAGCATAAAGCGATTTTTGTTCTGTGACGCTTTAATCTAGAAACTGATTTCTTTA
Organism: Falco peregrinus; assembly: GCF_023634155.1. Lineage (NCBI taxonomy): Eukaryota > Metazoa > Chordata > Aves > Falconiformes > Falconidae > Falco > Falco peregrinus. The sequence goes on from NC_073728.1 coordinate 23,677,471, forward strand.
AAAACTATTCAAGCATGCAAGTTTTTTTTAATTAGAAGTAGAGTGCTATGTCCCTATCCTTTGCTGCTTTTCAAAGAACATTTCACCTGGTGCTTTGTTTTGTCTCCTTAAAACCCTGAGTCCTGCTTCGCTGCAGAAGGTTTGAATTGGTTGCTTTGGCATTAAAGTAATTGGTAGTAGAATTTTGTGAACATTTTGGATGGTGTTGCACTGTACAGTACAGTGAAGTATCTAAGGCATCTGTCATACCTGACAGTGAGGTGGGACAAACCAGATGACAGTATGTCTAGGGAAGCTCAGAGGATGGTTTTCACCATCCCAGTTCATTCATTCTGGTATTGTACTGAGGTCTAACAGGAGCTGCCAAACACTGCTTCACAGACATGTGGTGCCAGTATCTTTCCTTTTGTGAGTAATTCTTTATACTTTTTATTGTGTACAACCAAGTACTCTAGCTCTTGGTCTTTAAAAGCTGTCTTACTGTAGGATGGGTATTTGTTCAATGTTAGCTTTCTAATGATAAGCATCTTAGTCTGTGGATATTGACACAGTCAACAAATCTGTTATCAGTGATGTTTTTGAAAGGATGGTCAGTGAAACAAAAACTTGTAGGTGTATTTGTGCCATCTCTGTTCCTCAGTATTCTTTCTGAAGTGGGCTGGTTAATTGAAGCAGAGAGAAATTCTCTGAAGATGACCCCACATCCAGTTGCTGTGTGGATCCTTTTACCCAGAAATGAATGCCACTGCAGGATTTTATTATATGGCCGAGTAGACAGGTGATAGGGATCAGAATTACTACAGAAAGTCAGCTGTGTCTGGTGCCAAAATCCAGTCCTTTATTGCTGGCATCCTGAACATTATTATTTTAATAGGTGTGGAAAAGCAAGGTTCCTTCAGCATATAAAGCAAACTGCAGTTAGTAATGGCAGGCAAATTAACAACCACTGTCTTTTTGAGAAACAGAATGTATTTTTAAAACAATTTAAAATGAAATTGGATGTCTGTATCATAAAACTATGAAGTCTTCAGCAGGCAGCCTTTGTCCAGTTTTTAATGGTTTTGATTATCTCTGAATTAGGAATTTTTTTTGTCTTTTGCTACAATAATGAGGACATTGTTGAACTTCAACATCAATAGGTACTATAATTATTATTTTTATAACTTATTACAATTTAACTTCAGTAAGTATTAAGATTCTAAGACAGTTGTACTTTCCAAGATAAGTTTTGAAGGCTGGCATTCAAAAAATATGTATAAAAGTTTAAGTATTTAAAGTAGGGAACAAAAATCACAGTAATTATCTATAGAGCCTAATTAGGACTGCTGTTGAAGGAATGAAGAAGGAAACATTGTGTCATGTCATTGCAGTGGGGTGTTGTTGAAGCTTCTTTCCGCAACAATTTTTAGCTACTTTTAGAAAAGAATTGTTTGGAGTTTGTAGAATAACCTTTGGGCATAAAGAATTCAAATTCTCTTTTGTACTATGTGTAACAACTGATTTTTTTTTTTTTTTTCCTTGAAAACTCTACTCCTTGGAGGAATTAAGACGAGAAACATAATACGTTGGGTAATAGGTATATATTCACTCTTTCCCAAGTGTATTTTATAAATACCTTTGGAGCGTAATTACTAGAACTATTTTGCTGTTTTTCTTTGATTTCTAATAATCTTCATCCTCCCCTATCTCCCTTCCTAGGCCCCTCTGGGATTAGTACGGAAAGGTTCTCTGCCGCTCAGTGACACAGCTTCCATCAACTCCTCTCTGCGGAGGATGAAGCGCAAAGCACCCTCACCACCCTCTAGAGTACCAGAAGATCAAAGTGAAAGCTGTAATGAGACTGGTAATCTTTTAATGCTGTTTAATTGGGAGGCAGCAGAAAGTATGGCAGTTTGGCTAAACTTGAAAGAAATACCAGCTCATGAGATAAGAACTTCAAGTAAAAATATGTGTGCCAAACATCTTCAGGTTGTAAGGCACAGTAAGACTACTTTATGAGATTGGCTCAGGTAGTGTGTGTGTCAGCGGGAAGCAGGAGCAACCACAAAACCAGTGGTGAAATGCAAAGAGTAAATTTATTTTTGTTACCTGGCCAGCTGGGGGATCCCTGGAGCAGTGCCCCGGCAGAGGCGCGGAGGCACAGGTGCAGGCGCTGCAGAGCGCTGGCCATGCCACCTGTAATTCACCCAGGTGTGGTTTACCACTCTGCTTTGATCTTTCCCACGGCAGGAATCTCAAGCATGATCAACAGGGTGCCTCTCAGGTCTATCACAGGCCTGTGTTAGCTCAGCGCAGATGTTCTACTTCCCAAAGATTCAAGTCTAAGCAACCATTAGTACGGTATGCGTGTTTTTCTACACCCCAGCTACAAGTCGCTTGAGTGTGTTTACAAATCCTACTCGCCGATCTTCTGTTACTTTCCGACAAGTGTGAGAAAGTAGGCGGGTTTGAGGGCACGCAGCTCAGAAAAAAGCAGAAATTACCAAATTAGTTATAATTAGGTTAACTATAACAAGACTGTGTTTGTGTTAATCAGGTGGACAGCTTGAGGTGGGGAGAGAAGGTTGGGATCAGAGAGGATTTAATAGGAAATGGACTGAGAAGAAGAATTTTAAAGGATGTTTTGTATCGTTCTTTTGTAATTCCGTTTGATCAAAAATTCAATTATCTGGTTCAAAAATACCTAGGAGTTGAGATTAAATAATCTGAGAAGCGTGACAATATGCACCAGATGCTTAAGAGAAGGTGCATTTTTGGAAGAACTCTATAAGATCACAAGTCTAACGTTTCATCTAGAACTTTTGTTGGTACAGAAATTGAGAAGCAATAAAAAAGCCTGTTACTTGACTTTGCAGTGACAGAGTCAACAGAATCAGCCCCTGCTAAAGTGGAAGAAAGAGCCACCAAAATGCAGTCTGAAACAGGTTGGTTTCTTTTCCAAATGCATTGACAAAATCTACTTCATAGCAAGCTATGATAATTCATAGTAATAAATCACTATACTATGGATGTGTGTCATAAGCATAGAACTAATTTTAATGTTTCAGATCAGCTAACTTTTCCTTTGAAGTACAAATACGGCTTTCTAAACCACAGATGTTTTACCTTTGCTGTCTACATTTTGTATTGGTCTCTGTGCTTTACATTTCATAAAAGAAACATCCCTGTTTTCTCCCCTCCCCCACAAGTTGTAGACAAGAACAAGCCAGAACTACTGTGATTTTTTTTTTTTTTATATATACCTCTTAACAAGCCTTTCAAAAGCCTAAAGCCCAGTCTTGTTTTCAGAACCCTGCCTCGTGCTGACCTTGAGCTGCATAACCTAGGGATAAGGGATAGGAGCGAATCTGTGTCTGTCTTTTGGTTTGCATCTGAACAGCCTTTGAAAACACAAGTTATAAATATAACCTGCGTGCATAAATGGTAGTTCATACCTTAAATTATTTGTTGGGTGCTGTGGAAAAAATGTGCTATATAAAAGTATAGCTGTTTAAAATGAAAGACTTTAGCTGCTGAACATAATACTTTTTTTAATTTATGCAGTTTGTGCTGTAAAGTACAGTCATTTTTTAGCATCAGACTATAGGGTTCGGATACAAGATATGGCATTATGAGCATTCTAAAATTTGTAAAAACTTTTTAAATAATCACTGGCGATACAGTCTGGAAAAATCACTCTTCAATGATGAAAAAGAGAAGGAAAGAAAAATCACTCTTCACTAAGAATGAAATATATAATCGCTATAGATGTGGCATGCCACTGGCATTATGTGAGGCAAAACACTCAGTTTCTTGCTAGTTGACAGGAGCTCTTAAGTAGTTTTCCAGCTGTTTTATTTGGCATGCCAATCAAATTGTTTGGAGTGGTAAAACACAAATGTGCCACAACAAGAGTTAAAAAAGTCACCTGCTGTCCTATGTCTCTGGCAAAGGGGAAATAATTTGTAAAGTTGGGCTTGGTTTATATTTAGGGTAGTTTATATAAATGGTCCAAAAATAACTTTGATAGAAATAACATATAACTTAATAAATGGGAAGTATTGACTTATACTGGGCAGTCCAAGGCTGAAGACATAATGATGCTGTAACCTTTCCTTTTCCTAGCTGTTGTAGCAGATGAAAGAGGATAGTCGTGACTTTTGTTAGTATTTAACTTTCTGTGTTGAAGTCTGTGTTTATGTGATGGTGTCTAAGTTGATGAGCAAAAGTGATCATGCTACAATTTAAAATCAAGATTTTTTTATTTTCTTGAGCTTGTTTCTATCTTAAGATTGTACATCCATGCTAGAACTGCGTTTACTATCACTGTAATGTCCAACTGCTGCATAGATAAACAGCCCTGAACTTCATAAAAATGGCTTCTTTGCTTTTCCATAGGTTTAGCAACCTCTGCTTGAGGCGTTTGAATTTTGTAATTAAATATTTTAATTTAAGCTGTAATAGAAAGAAATAGAAAAATGTCATCTTCTTCACTGGGGTTAGAACAGTCTGTGCTGAGCCCTGGGATTTACCTCTGCAGTTAGTGCCAGTCTTCATTCCGTAGTTCTGCTGCTGATGTCTTCATGCAGTGTCCTTTGCTGAAGACCTAGTACAATACATTTGGTTTTTTTTTTAAATGCAGAGACAAGTCACATAGCACAGCTTCACTGCCTTTTTTTTTCTTTTTTTTTTTTTTTTTCTCATGGGATACTGCTGCTCTCTGGTGGCATCTCTGAAACTGTCCTGAGGCCTAGAATAAAGGGTCCTTTTAGCAAAGCCCATTGTGCTGTGAGAACCAATATTCACCTGCAGCAAAATCAGTTGCAGTACACTTGTCCTATTTGTAGTCTGAAAATTACACACATTTGGGTATTGTTTTAAATGGATAAACCAATTCAAAATCTCTTTAATTGCTAAGCTGGACATAATTTTAACTTCACAAACTCAGTAGTGCTTTCCTCCATTTGGGTTGTTACTGCTTTGATTGTGAGGCATCGAGAAGTGTTGTGATTTTTTGCTCAGCTGTGACTGGCATTCCCAAAGGAGTTCTGTTATGTGTTGTTGCTACTTTATCAAATAATCAAGAAAAGTTGCCTTCTGCCCTATAATGAACCATTGCAAACATTCAGTTTGGTGTCTTAAGTAGTGCATAGCTAAAAGACATATATACGTTAAGTGGAATTATCCTATATAATTTGAAAGAGGCAATATTTCTGCTGTGAAATGACAGTTTTCCCATGGTGTTAAAACAACCTGTACCTTGACAAAAGTGGTTTGAAGGCATGCATCTACTAGAATAAACATTGACAGAGAATTAATTTGAACATTTGGGATTATAAACAACAATTTATTTTCTCAATTATGATTTTTTCCCCCTTCCCAAAGTTTAATTAAAGCTCAGTCGTTTTTCTAGGAAAGAGGGTGAAATGTTGTTTTAAAAAAATTGCAGATTTTTAAATAATTTCCAGTCAAACAAATCCCTTGATATAGTCTTGGTTACAGTATCTCTTAAGAACCTTTTTAAGGACTGTTGTGTCAAGAGCAAAACGACTGGCAGATTTGCATGATGTAGTCAGGCTTTCTGACTGGTGCTTACAAGCACAACAGCTCGCAGAGCAGCGTCAACCTGTTCTCTGTTGGGCAAAGAGTGTTCTTGCCGTGGCAAAGGAGCCTTGTAGTTGGTATGTCAAGGTACGTCTTCACAATGTCATCCTCTAGGCTTTTAACAATACTTTTTAGGGCTAGTTAAAACTCTGTGACTAATGTTCATAGAGAATAATTTATGCATAAACAAACCACAATTTATATTTTATGTAGACTTACATATAGCATATATAAGCAATAAGGCAACTGTATGTAGCCAGTATTGACATCAGTACTTCCTAGCAATATGTTGCATATAAAAACTAAACTGAGGGTTTGGAAACAAGTCATAAAACCTGAATTGTTCCTCTGGGGAGTTAACTGCATGATGTAAGTGAAAGATGGCTGTTAAGTGTTGCTTATGTATCAAATGCATGCAGACTTTATTCTGCTGCAGCAGTGGTGGCCCAGGTCTGGAATGAGATCCAGTAACAGATGAAAAACTAGATGAAATTAACTCCAAGCAAGGCCGGTATTATGCTGACAAATGAAGTAGAGCATTTTGGAAAAAAGTGTGAGGGTGTGTTTTGTTTGATATTATGTGTTTGTGGGTCAGGTTAGTCTACTCCGAAGCTTGGAAGTGTTTCTTGCACAGCAAAGGACAGACTTACACGTAGCAAGACTGTCTCCTACCAACATGTTAAGTTTCCATCCCATCGGTTTAAGTACAACCTGGCCTTTGTTAAACTCCTCTTCAGAGGAAGAGCGACAGAGATGACAGCAGGGTCTGGGCACAAAGCCATAGCAACCCCAGAATGCTTCCATTTGTCTTGTCAGAAGCCCTGGCTGTACTTTGTTGTATAATTCAGGTTTCTACAGAGTATTTAGACCAAAGGTCTTTAGTCTCTCTTTGTTCCTGTGGCTGGTGATGGCTCAGGCCTATGGCATAGTAGTTCTCATTGGATCAGGAGACAGTGTTCTTGAGAGCTGGTTATGGGCTGTGGAATAGTCTCAGCGGGTTTGATGTTTGCCCACATTCTGTTATGCTTTGTTTGTGCCTTATGACATATGTATTTATCTTTGCACACATAAAATCATATTGCTATCACTAAAATAATCTCCCAAAGTACAAGGCTGCTGGCATGACTTTTCTGTAGATAGAGAAGAAAGGATTTGGTGGGGGGGAAGAGAGGGCCCTTACTAACAGTAAATTCTTAGGGAGTCCCAAGTCCCTTTAATACTGGTGTGGTGTATTTGTATAAACCTGTGCTTAAATCACATGGAAGGAACTCACCTGCACCACTTTGCAGTCTTGCTCCTCTTTCCCTGGGGGTCTAAATCACCTCTGCATTCAGTGATATGACACATTGATCACATTGCTTAATGTGTAACCACAAAGCATTACTACAAGAGTGCAATACGAAAAACTGGAATTAAATAGTAAAATGTTTGGCTTTTGTAGTTGCCCTGTAACTGTGAATGAGTAATTGGTATTACTGAAATCTTAACTAATGATTCTGTTGGGAAAAGCAGTTTCTGTTCTGTACTGAGACTTTTTTCTACATCTGCAGTCCTCTGTTGTGTTTCTATAACAGTGTCCGTCTCTAGAAGTACTGGAAGCATTGTAGGATACCAGTCTGTAGAAAAAAAAAGGCAATCTAAGATTTTTCATACTCTGGAATCTGCTACTTTCTGGTATTGCTTGGTTGAAGTCAGTGTTTTGTTTTCAGTGTCAGCCTTGGTTTGCACTTGGAAATTTACTGTTACAACTTAGAAAAGTCTGAAAGCTGGAAGCCCAAGTGCAAGGCGTGTACCAAACAGGGACTGGTGTGTGCAAAGCTGGCAGGAATTTCCCTGGTCAGGTCAGGCAGAGTGCGTTGCTTGTATGGCCTGGTTGTTTCCAGTAGCCTTCCATGGCACCATATTGCACTATATAGATGGAATTACTGTCTTTGTATTATAGAATGCAAGTTGCAAAGCCAAGAAGTTAATTGTATGGTCTGTATCCTACTATTTGAAAAACGTCAATCATCAACTCTTTGTAGGAAGAGTTCTGGCAGGGGAAGTAAAGCTAGAGATTGTTAATCCCTCTGGAAATCAAAATAGGTGGATTTATTAGTTTAACTTCAAGTACGCTTTTATGTGTGCCCTAATGCAGTTACTAAACCTTTTAGTTTAACTGTGCTCTAGCTGCAAACTTCAGTATTTATGTGGATTAACACTTTTCTATACACTTTGTTTTTGTTTATTTCTACTGTAACACAGGGCACTGCACAAGACACTTCTGTTTTAAGACATTAGGATCATTACATGAAATTTTTGACAGTGATGATCAAACTTGTTCAAACCATAGGCAAAACTGAGATTTGCTTCACTCTTTAGTCCTCTAGCATGCCTACTCTGATATAAAAGAACCATTTATTTTAAACCTTATTGAAAACTTAATGTGGAAGTATTAAGAAATCTGGGTAAAATAAACTGTCTGCCTCCATGAAATTTGGGATTATGACATTTGTTAAATGTATTTTGATCTATCCTATTCCAGTACTGTTAAACAGGAAAAATGTTATACAGCAGTTACAGATGCAGAAACAGATGGACAGGAGCATGGCAATGAGCATGTTCTCATGTAAAAAGAAAGAATTGGAAAGCACCAGAAAATACTGTGACGTATAAATTCTGAATGACTCTGTCTTTTTATGACCTGAAGTATGAAAATGTCTCAGTTTTCCTTCTTCAAACTACTCTAGGCTGATTTCACCAGTCCCTTTGCATCTGCACCCTGCATTGAGAGCTGTGGGTTGGTTCGTTGTTTGGGTTTTTTTGGTTTGTTTGTTTTTTTCTTTCTGTGAATGTAGGTGTAAGGAGCTTGGAATACAACCTGGAAGAAATTGATGAAAGGGAAGAGACGAATGTGCAACAGAGAGAGTACAGTGAAAGTACAAATACCTCTCTTGGGATAGGAGAGGTTACTGCAGCCTTCAGCTCTGCCGAGGTACCACTGGAAACTGAAAAAAATGATGCTGCTTCATCAGCTCCAGCTCCTGGCAGTGTTTCTGTAGACAACTCGCAAAGCTTCCAGGAAGAAAAACAAGAAAATATGAGCACAGATGGCAAGTAAGTACGTTCTGTGACAAAGAAAGGAGCACTGGGGAGGGAATGAGGGAGGCAAATAAAACGTAGAGTGCTGTTTCATTGTGGAGTGCAGAACAGAGAATTGTGAGAGAGGAATGAGCTTAATATGCTTAGCTTTCATTGTAGCACTCATCTGTGCACAGTAATTCATGAAGCTTTTCAACAAAAATGACAAAATGTTCTGCAGGCTATTCTGTGTAAGCCTCCTTTTCCTTACTACTCAAACAGCTGGGCCCCAGAAGAGCTGAACCTGGCTCTAAAATACCCAGCATATTTACTAGAGCAGCATGCTGTGAAAAAATTTGGATTGATTAGTTAAATGAAAACTTACAAATTCATTCTTATGGTTGGGGAAAAGCAGGTAGCTTGGCCATTTCTGTTCTTCTGGGCACAGTTATCTATTGCTTGGATATTTGTTTTGGTTTTAATTTTTTTTTTGTCTTTTCCTTGTATTGACCTGGCTCCTGATCTGCTCTTAGGAAAACAAGTTAATTCTGCCTTTAAAAAAAATAAACATGTTAATTTCCTTATTCAGTCTTTCTTCCCTTCTGGTGATACTATACCTTTGCCCTTCAGCATGTTTGTTAAACTACCTGACTCAGCAGGTTTCCAAAGTGAGTTAGTGCCTGCTTGAAATAAATGTTGATTGTCCAGAGAAGTCCCATTGTGTTAATGTAATTCACTATTTCTCTGTTCCCTGGGGCAACTAAACTGGCTACTATTCCCAAATCAAACTAAAAGAATTATTGTACTGAAGCCAAAATGTGTGACAGCCTTAGTAACCAAGAACTTTCATGGTAGTACGTAGAGCTTTGACTTGTATTTCAAGGGTCTTTTTTGTCAGTCCAAGGCCAAATGGGGCTTTGCAAAAATCTTTGGTACTCCGTCCTGACAAGTATTGTGCCAGTTGCTTTGGTGTCTCTGCTCTAATGGGGATCTGCAAGGAGAAGGATCAGCCAAGTGTTATTTTTTTTTTTAAGTTGTGTTGAACTTGCACATTATCAGACCGGTGTTATTGGGCCAGTTTGGCCAGTTGTCCAGGGGATGTTTCCCACCCCCCTCCACTAACTTGTAATCGCCTGTCATGGTCTGTGATCCTGGTGAGTATCACCGAATATGTGCTGCTCTCTAACCTCAGAGTTTGGCAATCATTTATTTTCTGAAATATCACAGGGATTCCAGAATGATGGCTAGGGGGTTTCTTTGACGTTATATTTCTGGAAACCTCTTGATAATTCAGACCATTTATATAAGATCTAGTTACTTTGCAGAAATGCTTTTTAATCAGACCAGGGATATGTGTAATATTCCAGTCAAACCCACTGATTTCTATAATGATACTCTGGTGTTCTGTGGTGGTGTGTGTTTGTTTGTTTGTTCGTTTAACAGTTCAGTCTGTGAATACATGTAGTTCAGTCCTTCAGCTGTGTTCAAGGGAATGGAGATAGGCAAGAGTACAGAGTATAGGACTGAGCTTTAACTTTCTTCCAACAATAATTTTAAGAGTATATGCTCCTATTTAGTGGTTTATTGGACACTTACAGTGCATTTTGGATTGTACAAGCAACATGAGGTTGGATGGTTATTGAGGAATTTAACATTTTAAATGATTCAAAGCAGGTATTTCAGCTCAAGGCACTACTTCCTGACAACCAATACACTTGATGTGACGAATTGGAATCTTCATAATCGCAGCATTTGTAACTACAGAAAATAAAACTATCTTAAACAGAGATACAAGTTTGAAGTTCTAATAATGTTTTTGAAGAGAAATTTTAATTATTTTAAGCCTTTAAGCCTTTTTCATTTACCTTGTTAAGCCAAGGACAATATTTTCCACCAAAAAGATGAGGGTTTTATTCAGCACTTGTGCAGTTCTCTTGTCCCCCGTGATCTGAAGACAGAAATCGTATGCACTTGCAAAATGTTTGGTATGCAAGTAACATGTTTGATGTGTGCTTCTTTGTTGTTCTAAAGGTATTTCTTGAAAGAGACAAAGTTTTTCATCACTATTTTGAAAATATAGTACTGCACAGTTCATACGCAGTCAGCATCTTGTGCAGCTTCCTCTGTATTGTGGCAGGGACAAACGCAAGGGCATGTTTCTGAATGCTGGGTGTGTCAAAAACACTTCACACTAAGAACAGTTATGTGAATGATAAACCATTGCGGCTTCATTGAAACTTGAGTCGTGCAGTTTGAACAAGCCCCTTTCCAGTAACGAGTTTGGAGGGGGAGAAGAGAAAGGAAAACTGATCGTCTGCTTACACAGAAGAGAGCGAAGCTGCATGTCATTTTGGTAAAATACCATAGCAGCATTTCCTCTTGTTAAAAAAAAATAATAATATATCTCTTCTGTTGAGTACTCCAATGTTTGGCTGAGTGATTCTGTTTTGTCCATCTGTGTTTGGAGAATATTGCCAGTTCTCTTGTATAGTTCCTAGTGTTTACTGAAAGGAATGATACCAGCATATTTAATGTACTGTTGTGCTTTGCAGAGGACTACAGACTGAGATAAGCAGTGAGCAAGCTGCATTTGAAAAAGACAGGAAGCTTAGAATTTTGGATCAAAATAAAACTGATGGTGAGTAGTTCCCACTCATTTTTAATACTTCAAAGCAAGGTTGAAGGGAACTTTTCTATTCCTTTGAAAAAAATGACAATACAATCAACTCTTGAATTGCTAGTATGAGATTATTTGCTTTGTACTTTCTATAGCTCTGGCGTATCCTCTTTGAGGTGAGGTGACAAGAATTGACTGCAGTTTTGGATTTTGGGGGTTTCATTTTTAATATTTTTTTATTATAGTGGTAGTGAAAGCTGCATTGTGCTGTTGTAGGGCAGTATGGTTGGAGTGGTGTGGAGGAGAGGGAAGGCTGGACGGAGTCCTGGCATGGGGTGTGACATGGGCATTGCACCCCAGCAGGGAAGGAGGGGTCATCAGTTGTTCTTTGCTTACTAAATTAGCATAAGTTTTCTGCATGAAAATATTTTAAAACACGAATAAAACAAAGTGACATGCTGATTTGTAAAGAAGTGACGCCATCCTGTGCATCTGATGGATCATAAATTTTTCTGCGGATTTAGTGACCTGACTGATTTATTTTAGCCTTTTGTGACACTGATTTTCAGATTTATATATTAGGCCTTCCATAGTCTTTTATATTCAGCACACCTCTCTTTATAAATCATAACAACATACTGCATGAGTCCTGTTTATATGTGATATAAGTTTTAACTGCCATTTTATAACCTACTTGAAATGAAGACTTCTTTCTTTTTTTTTTTTAATACCACACCAAATGATTGTTTTATATTTAAAACAGTTTGACGCAAATATTGCTGTGTTTTGGAGAGGACTATGTGTTTAGTCTGAGGGTAGAAAATTGAATTATCTGACCTGCTAAACAGTTGGAAAAATAAAGTTGGAAGATTGCTGTTGTCCCTATGTTTTCCAGTTGTTCCCATGTACAAATACATAAGGTGTAGTTGACACATAATATTTATAAAGTTAAAACTAAGGAACAGAAACCACAAAAGTATGGAAATAACTAAGAATTGCATCTAATTTAATATTGAATAGTCCTTGAGCTCTTGAAGTCACTGATGCCCATATAATCAATTGAAATTCATTAGCACTTTTAAAATGTTTCTAGAATAGGTTTTCTTATTAAGTTGATGCATGACACCAGTAGCCTGTTAATTAAGGAAGAATACCTGAGTTAGAATACTATTATTTGGCAATACTAGTCAAAGATACGTATATCTTAAATACCCTTTAAAAGCAAGTGTTAAGGAAAATCTTAATATTAGCGAGGAGGCAGTCCTTGTAGTTAAATACATCGGATGTGGGGCTTTGTGATGTAAGGGGGAAGACTGAATCTTTCTGGCATTTGTATTAATTTTGGAATCTCTCTTTAACTTAAAGATCACAGTGATACAAAACTCCTTACAACGACGGAAGAAAGAAAAGAACTTCAGACAGCCAAAATTAAAGCAATCGATTTTAGAGAAAATAACAAGCTTGAAGTTGACAGACTATCAAACTGCCAGGCATGTAAAAATGACATCTCTGCAAGTCATAGGAATTATCCTCAGCTGAATCCAGAAAAACAAGATCAGAAAACAGATCAAACCACCCTGAACGCTGTAAAAACTCAGGATGTTGCAATCCAGACAGGTACATCGGATAGCAGTTTAGGAAGGACTACACAGAAACAAATTGTTGTTCCTCAGGACTGTGAATCATCCACATTCAGAGGACTGGTCCCTCAGCACAACACAGATACAAACAACCCCCTTCTTCAAGTGACACATGGAATACAAGAGGATGAAGATGATTCAATGGAGCAAAATCTTGAGAGACAAGAAGTTACCCATGAAAAAGTAATTTCCATAAAAGATCAGAGTCACATTTGTATACATGAAAGTAATTTTGCTTCACCAGAAACAACTGTAAAAATTGCAGATGGCTCTCCTGTAAAAGGTCACCCTCTTTACAGACAGGACACCAAACCTAAACCCAAGCCTGCAAATGAAATTACAAGGGATTACATACCAAAAATTGGAATGACTACTTATAAAATAGTGCCTCCAAAATCCTTAGAAATAATGAAGAGCTGGGAATCAGAAATTCTGTCAGATCATAAGGAACAAGAGGTATCTACTTTGGAAAACCCTCTGAAGCATGAAGACCCCAAAGAATTCCTAGTTCAAGCTGAAATTCCTCAGCTTCCAAAAAGTGTGGGTCATTTACAGGCTGGTTCCCAAAATGAACCTGCAGCAGCAAATGATCTGCTAGACAGAGTCAACAGGGTTTCTGAACGTGTGATATCTGGAGCTGAGATTACTACTGAGAGCAATCAGGTGGAAACAGAGTCTTCCAAACAGCGTGTCCCATTGATACTAAGCTTGGATAATACAAATGCTTCCTCTGAGACTCAGGACAAGGCAAATGCATTAAGTCCTACAATGAAGCCTAGTTCTTTTTATCTGCAAATGCAACGAAGAGCTTCAAGTCATTATGTGACATCTGCAATTGCCAGAAGTAGTGTTTGTGCTCCTAATTCCATTCAAAATGAAGTTAAGAATACAGAGATGGGAAAAAAAATCTCACCACCTGATCCAATTTCTTTGTCTTTACGTAAAACAAATACTTCCTTTCCTCCAGAACATGAAGAAAAAGTTGATAGAAAAGAAACAGAACCCTCCGCTTCTCCTGTTAAAAGCAATAAACCTTCAAGTTTTCCCTCCTGTCCACCAGCACCACTGAACCTTAGAACTCTAAGAACTTTTGCAGTTCCAAAGCCGTACTCCAGTTCGCGACCATCCCCTTTTGCTCTTGCTGTCTCATCCGCAGTCAAAAGGTCACAATCATTCAATAAGACACGTACAATCGCTAGCCCTGCACCGAGAGAGGAATGTCCTGTTGAACTCTCCCCTGCTGCTTTGGCAGCTGAATGCTCTTCAGCTACCTCTGTGCCTCAAGTGAAAACCCCTTCCTTACAGACCATAACAGGCGGGTCACAAAATAGTCTAATGGAAAAGGTAAACTTTATTTCCAATAGTGGTTGGTTGTTGATCCACTGTCAGTCCTGTGAGGAGCAGCTGAGGGAACTGGGGTGGTTTAGCCTGGAGAGGAGAAGGCTCAGGGGGGACCTTATCACTCTGCAACTGCCTGAAAGGAGGTTGTAGGCAGGTGGAGGAAGGTCTCTTCTCCCAGATAACAAGCAATAGGAAAAGAGAAAACAGCCTCAAGTCGTACCAGGGGAGGTTTAGATTGGATATTAGGAAAAAATTTTTCACCAAAAGGGTTGCCAAGCATTGGAACAGGCTGCCCAGGGCAGTGGTGGCGTCACCATCCCTGGAGGTATTTAACAGACATGTAGTTGTGAGACTTGGGGACATAGTTTAGTGGTGGGCTTGGCACTGCTAGGCTTACAGTTGAACTCCATGTTTTCCAGCTTAAATGATTTTATGATCTAGTGCAACCAGTCTAGAGACTACTGTCTGAACTGCTTCCTGGTCAGAAAGTGCTGTATTCACAGTGTGAGCACCTTGTGGTGTCTAGCAGTAGCACAGCATCATAATGAAATACAAGAATACATGGAATGCAAAAGTGAAAACCTCATTCAGGTTATTGGAAATAATTATTTCTTGTCATAATTAGCATCCCCCACTTCAAAGAACACTAAACCAAATAGAATCATTTATAGGCTGTGTACCTATTTTTATGTCTAGAGTGCTTATGGTTTGTTCTTTATGGTTCTGTGTTGGTTTCTTAAGTTTAATTCTGAGTAGTGTGATCAGTTTGGCTTCAAGTGATCATGGCACACACACACTTGAACGGGGGTATAAAATTTTCCTGGAATAATTTTCTGAAGGAGAAACTATGTGCTATAGTGGAGATGTGGCTGATCTCTGAAATCTTGAACGAAGCAAACACCAGAAAGGTGGCACTGACATGCAGCCTTGTGCCAGGTTGACTTCATTTTCCATGTATGACTAATCCAGATTAAAGGGTTTTGTTTTGCTTTTCCTGCCACTTCCTTTATAGAAAGGCAGCAGTGTGAACAGTGAGCAGAAGAGTCAGGCACAGTCAGGTGTTTCCACTGACCACCCACTCCCTGTCACTAAGAGACAAACCACGATGCCATTCCAGCGCGCTGACCCAGAACAGATCCACCAGAGCTTGCTAGCTGCAATCCGCTCTGGAGAAGCTGCTGCCAAATTGAAAAGGGTGAGTTTTCTTGGTTGCATCCCTAACAATGAACTCATGGTGCTTCCTTCAAAATTGCCATATTAATGCCTGACACTAAAAGCAGTTAGCTTCAGCACAAAGTGCTGCCAGGAGGTCTCTTTAACAATGGGAAAGGAGGTAGGGAAGAGCGTTCAGTTTTGCAGACTGAACTTGCACACGCATAGTTTCATACGTCCATGTTTCCAAACAGTACAAATCCAATGGGAAATATTCCTGAAATTAATTAGAAATCTGTTATCAATTCAGTATCTCTTCCGTAAAATCGGGAGCATAATTATTTGTTTGTGATTCTATAGTTTGGAGTAGTATGGTTTTAGACACATGCTAAGCAGCTTCACCCTAGACCTGATATAGCTGCAATCTTTTGCCGGCAGATGACATACCTGAGTTTTGAAGGTTGTATTTTTCTATTCATTCAACTCTATCAGATCCTTAATTCTTCAATGTACTTCAAGCCTCCTGCTGCTTTTTGGTGTCATTAGTGAAGTATTTCTTGGTGTTTTGTCAACAGTCCCGATAGTACCATCTTCCCCCACCCCCTCAAGTTGAAACTGTGGCTTAAGTTTTCCTTTCTCTCCTAAAATTCACCTATACTTCTCTCATTGGGCAAAACATTGCACACTTTAAAAATCTGCATTGTTTTAAATTTGTAACCAGGGAATTTATTGAGTGTCTCACACAAAGCTGTCTTGACCCAGCATTAATATTTTGCATTATGTATTGAGGAATAGTTTCTCATTGCAGAAGGTTAAAGAAATTCAGTAGGTTTTGTTTTTCCTCCCTTCCCACTTGAAACTTGAAAGAAACAAATGATATGTGGTGGGTGGATGCAAGGAGTGTGTTTGTTGTTTGTTTCATGGAACTCTGTTTCCCTAGGGTTGAAATCTCTTAGTATGATGGTTGATGTTAGAACAAGCCGTTTCATATGTAAGGTTTTGCTTCAGTGTAGCACTGCAACAGCCTCTCTGAGGCTTGTAGACCTCCCATCATTTCTACACTGAATAGGAAGATTCAGTTTCCCAGAAAGGTTACAGGCATGCTCAAGTAGTTTTTTGACCTCTAGTCCATAAAAGTGGTACATAATACACCATAGTGTTACATGTCACTAACCACAGCCACTTTAAAAACAGGGTAAGATACAGAAAATGCTGTATTGTTCAGTCCACTAGAGGTCAAATCTATCTGTTCTACCAGAAATATTGTTAGGATTTTGTTTGTGTATGTTTTTATTGAGGGTGGGGTTTTTTCCCCTCCAATGCATAATTACATTTTCAATAATACTGAACTTTATTGATTTTGTGTAGTGTGTGAACTTTTGTTTTATGATTCTATGGAAAATATGCATAAGCATGGCTGTTGGCCCGGTAGCTTATAACTGTTTTAAAACATAAAGTTTATAATGTGCTTTTCAAAATCCAAGAAGTCTGTTTTTACTAGAAAGAAAATTAAGCAAAACTTCATGATGTGGTTATTCATTCTTTTTAAATAGAAATGTTTTGGGGTAGATTTGACCCATATACTCTTTGTCACTCTAGGTACAAGAATGGCATTGGGAAGAAGTGAGAGATGGTGATTAAAGTCCTTTTTCCTCTCCCTTTCTTTTCTGCGGGCAGGAGATATTCTTTCTCAGTATAGTACATGTTGAGACAGGGGGTGAGGCAAGGGCTAGACTTCCTAAAGAGAAATTACAATAATGAAAATTCTGTAGCCATGAAGAAAAGCTTTCTGCAACACAGAAACCCAAAACAGGCTTCAGAAAAACCCTGAAACAGGCACACACAAAATGCAATGAAGAACCCACTGAAATTTTGCCAAACATAAAACTGAACATGCTGTTCTTTTTCACTCTTACCCAAAGCATGTGTGCTGTGGTACAGGTATGTCTGACGACAGAAAGAGCTTTTTTGGCCCATGGCAAATTTAATAAAAACATGGTCTTATTTTGTGTTTAACATGGAGGACTGGCAGTAGGACACAGAAACAAAGCGTTTTGTATCAGTAACTTATTAGCACCCAGAAGTGATTTCCAGTATTGAGAGGACTTTTTAAATGCATTCTCCTCATAGCTTCCGCTATCGTTCTGCACTCATTAAAAGGAGTAATGATGTGATCCATTTGAGTTGCGAAAGAGGTCTGTCAGGTACTTGCTTCTCTTTTTACCTCTTAACACAATCTCCCTTCTTTCAGCTCTGTGAAAGAATCGTTAGAAAAATAAAATGTTGGCACCGCTAGCCAGATTCTTTATTTTTCCCCTATTTTACTTAATATGTTGTGAATATGCAGTGCTGAGATCTGTGGCCTTTTGTGTTGCTGGTCTTTTCTGTTCAATAGGGCCCTCAGTAATTACTAACCTAAAATGGGTCAAGTGAGGTTTCTTTTTAACCATTTTTCTTTTCAGAATGTTTTCATTGTGTTTAGTAAACTGTGTGCTGTGGTATGTGGTTTGCATAGCTGTTGAGCATCCACAACTCCCATGACCTCCAGCTGGAGCTGTTCGTTATGCAGCTCCCTTGAAAATCAGGTCTTTGCTATCTATTCTAAAAGTTACGGTTTGCTTCTGATAAAACAAACATTACCATGGTATAAAGGAGCGTTAGAAGATTTTATAAGAAAGCAGCCCTGTGTAATATTTTATAAAAAGTGTTTGGTTAAGTGATGTTTTTTCAAGTATTTCTTTGCAGCCAGGTCTGGAGAAGGACTAAAGTTATGTGTGTTTTCAATAATTACACACAGAACTTTTAGATACAACAAAGTATGTTTTTAAGTAATTTCTTATATTACCACTTCCATACCATCTGTGCTTTGTTCAGAAATCATATAGGAGATCTTTCATTGCAATGAGAAAAGTGCTAACTGAAGGAACGTTATTTTTCTTTCCTTGAAGTAATACTGTGTTACATACTACAAAGAAAAGAATCTGAAAAGTTAGGTTAATATTTCTTTTATCTTGTTTTCCTCCCCTGCCTCCAGGTTGGTCCTCCATCAAACACCATATCTGTCAATGGAAGAGCCAGGCTTCCGCATTTGTGCTCCACAGAAGCAAAAGCTAATCACTAGATGCTGTACCAAATATTTTGCACTTTACTACTGCTTCATAGGCCAACTTAATACTAACTACACATTTTTGAAAGTGTAAATGCAAGTATATGTTAATATATTTTTGTCAGTTATAGGAATTTAAAGCTGGGTCCTTTGATGCCTTGGAAAGGTTATTAGAATGTGTAAATTATGTAATATTTTGCCTTTTTCTCTTTATAAAGCTGACTATGCTGCTAAAAAGGTTTAAGAGAAGGTGCAGATGAGCTTTCCTTATGTTAGAATGAGAATCAAAATTTCTTGATTTTAGCCTTCGAGACTGAACAATATGTAGCACTATGCTGAAAATTACAGATTTAAAGCAATCTAAGAATTTTAGATCATTAATTTTCAATTGTTCAATTTAACAGATTATATGCATTTAAATCTGTCACATGCTGCCTCCATAATCCTTAGTTAAATTAAATTTGTAATTAATAGAAAAACTTAATTATAGATTGTTTTGTTCCTTCAGCTGAGAATAGTTGGGATAAAGATCTTGATTTTTCTAATATCCTTCAATTTTTTCCTGGTAGCACACACAGAAAAAAAAATCAGGACATAAATTATTGGAAATTTTTGTACTACTTTTCTTAACAGTAGCACTACATGACGTTTCTCATCTACTCTTTGAGCACCTGTATATAGTATTTACCTAGTGCTCAGATAAGCAATACTTTTTGTGAACTAGGTATATTTTAAAGTAGTCATCAGCATATAGTCACTTACTGATAAA
This sequence comes from Falco peregrinus, assembly GCF_023634155.1. Taxonomy (NCBI): domain Eukaryota; kingdom Metazoa; phylum Chordata; class Aves; order Falconiformes; family Falconidae; genus Falco; species Falco peregrinus. Next base: position 23,696,739 of record NC_073728.1, read on the forward strand.
ATGAAAATTCCAATTTTGATATGTAATGGAATACAAGAATATTTTTTTCACTGGAAGTGTGACTAAAGAATGAACTGCTTTGGACTTATTAATGTAAAATATTTTAATCTTAAAACAGCACAATAACACACTTATAAAGCATTCTTGTGTCTGAGAGTGTCTATTTATAGATTAAGCATTAAATACCAAAATGGCAATATATATTAAAAGAAAATGCTTCATGTTATGTTTTATCTATTTTTCATTTCTTGTCAAAGTTATATATTTTGGGGAGCGGGTGGAAATACGACCACACTCATGAAATAGCTACGCTGTGGATGCATGCAGCAAGTGCTGGGGTATTTGCTATATTTTCTTGCTGGACTTGATTTAAATAAACATAATTGTGTTTAGTTTTTATTCTTTAACAATATATTTATTTTGTACTTTGGAGACATTCTGTAACAGTTTCAGAAACTGATCTGTATGTGTATTTCAAAGGGTTATTAATGGTTTGCTGCCAGGTTTTTGTGCAATAATCGCAAAGAGGTCTCTTTACTTTTCTAGTATAGAGGCAATTATTGATTACAAATAACAGTGTTAACTTAATGCTGAAACCCTTCAAGGAATGTTTTAGTAAATAAAAATTCATGAAGAGCTGATGAACGTTTGTTCACTGCTGTTCTCTCCTGCACCTTAGTCCCCTGTCAGCGCCTGTTAGCGCTTCCTTCTCCTCCTTGTTCTTGCCTGCAGCCAAGGGCTGGGGGAATCCACGTGGTAGTTCAGAAGATCTGCTTCAGGGTGCAGTTGCAAAAGAACGCTTCGTCCTTCACTTGAAAATAGTGAGGCAGAAGAGGTAAGCTTTTTTCTGGTTTCTAACTGGGGCTTACATTCTAGATTCACTGTGTCTTGAGGGACAGACTTGAAAATTGTACCTGGCTCCCAGGATTCTAGTGTCTGTGTTCATCACGGTAGTTGAAGCCCGTGTTTCAGGCGTTGCTGTACGACATGCTGGTCTGTAACTGCCACAGAGAGGTTGCACTGGGAAAGGAACCTCCGTGTTTGTGCTTTGGGTGGGAGGGGGTTACATGTTTTTTCTCAAACCTTGGTATTCTTGCCAATGTGGCTGAAGTTATTTTAAAAGACTAATTTAATCTTCATCTGTGGTAAAACAAGTCTATATGACACTTTTTCAACCAAATCAGTGGAGTCCAATTATTCTGGCTTGGGGTAAAGTTCAACTAACTGTGTTTTGTTGTTTTCTTTGGTTTTGACTACAAAACTATACTGCTGTATGTTCCTTATTCCCATATGTTGAAAGTACATTGCCCTTTTATGTGAACTTCTGAAGGCAAGTATTGTCTTATGTAACAGAGATTAAAACTAAAACCACTTTGCTTGAATTTTAGTTTCTTGTCTGTGTAACTGAAATTGCTTGATAATTAACTGAAATGTCTAGACGCACTATAGTACTGTGAAATTCTTCAATGAGATTTTCTATTACTAACTGGCAATATTGTTTAGCAAAACTTTCTCTTTCCTCCTTCTTCCAACATACATATGTAAAACATTTTAAAATATTGCTATTATATATCTAGAGACTATTTTTTTCTTACACTCTTTTAGTAAATTCAACCAGAAAAACTTTTTTATGAACTTGACATGTTTATTCATTGTACAAACAAGAAAACATTTCTGTTCAAGTAACAAGTGTTTCTAGCAACTTCAAGCCTAGGTTAGACAGCAGTAAACTTTTGTTGTGGATGCCTTAAGTGCAGGGAAGGCAGACTTTTACAGGGGCAAGAATACTTACACTTTGGGCAACCTGTATCACAGATGTCTTCCAACAGGAGGCAACTGATTATGCTGTATCACTTAAAATCCCCTTGCTGCTTTTGAATGGCAGGTAAAATATTTAGGAACGAAAGTCAAGATATTGTAGTAAATGAAATGTCAGTGAAGTTGTGCAGACAAAAAGCAGGACCCAATAAAGGTGACTTACTGTCATGAGTTCTTTGAAGAAGCATCAGATATCCATGTAGCACAGTGGGATCTTGACCTAGTTCATACTCCAGGACTTTATAAGCAAAGGAGGGCTAGGAAAAAAAAAAAGGCAGTAAAAATTCTTATTAGTTATTATAGATGATATATTTTTTATTTATTTTACAGAAGAGTAAAACTAAGGCTACAGATGCTCCCTTCTCCAGGCACAGTTTTGGTGGTAGAGCATTACCAGATAATAATTGGAAATATGATTAGAGTTTTAAGGCTAAGACAAGAGCTGTCATACTTGCAGCTGAAAGATGTTAAACCATTGGGTGTCTCCCTTTTTGGGACATCTATTTAGTAATCAGTGCCCTAGTTTTTCCCAGCTACTTGTAATTTGTGCCTTAGCATATTGTGGCATACCTCGTGAAGGTTTCTAAGGAAGACGTGAAAATGACGTGGATATGGCCCAAGAGGCATGGGATCACACATACTAGGTAAAAGATGACAATATAACATGAGAGCAGCTAATGCTTTCAATTTTAAGTTTGTACAGACACCTGTTAGCAGCCAAAGCAAATATTTTCAGTTGGAGCTGCTTAGAATCCTGGTTTAATATACAGTTGCTGAGAAGGTTGAAAGAATTCTGTTAAATAGAAGCAAAGAAAAGATGATGTTGAGCAGTAGGGTGTACATTCTTGAATTCTTGGCCAGAATGCATCTTATCACTACATTGAAGAGTAACTGTGACTTAAGTTGATGGGCTGGTAGCCAAGCAAATAGAGCTATTGGCAGAGCAGAAGATGAGCCTTAATCTAATTGTCTATGTCCGTGTTAACAGAATGTGTGGCTGAAATCAAAATCATGTGTTCAGACCACAGCTGCAATCTTCCCAGGCACAACAGCTGTTTCTGGGCACTGTGAATATCCTGAGGCTCTGAAGCTGTGATATTCTATGAGCGCTTGGCTGCTGACTGGGTAGCTGAATCTGAAACATCACTTGTTACAGACGGATTTCTTATGATGTCTATTTCGATGATTAAGCAAAGCTGTAGCAGCATCAATGGAAATGCTTTACAGCTTTTAATTGAAAAGGATGCTTTCTATGGAATATTTTATACAATGCAGTTGAAAACCACAGCTAAGGTAGATTCGTGCCCCCCCCCAATTTCTTATTAGGTAGCTTTGTGAGAGGGAAGGTGTCCTTGTTAAAATGATATGAAAATTGCAAGTAACAGGAAACTACACTTTTAAAAAATACTCTTTTGCTTTGTCTTCCTTGAAAGAGCTATGTGATATGGTAACTAACACAATAAACTGTGTGTTGAGCATCTTATCACAATGTATTCTACATAAAATTGCATTATTTTGTCAGCTGTTCCTGCTTGTTAACACAAGCACTTAACACCTTAACATTTTTGGTGTGTATGTGTCTTCAAGGAGCTGATTTGGAAAAGACTTAGTTTTCTCTTTCTAGCAGTATTAAACCTCACATTCACATAACAGTACAACAGCTAGTGTTTAAGTGAAAAACTGAAAAAGAAACACTTCTTTCTCCCCTCCCTCCATCACCCTGGAAAGACCACTAAAACTGTTAATGGACTTAGCTATTCCTAAATTATTCAAGACACTTAAGAGAATAAAATTAATGGGAGTGGGGAGGAGAGGGGATGAAGTAGAGAAAAAGGAATTCTTCTTTTCCTGATGTGGAGAATCACCACTTCTGTGAGGACAGGCAGAAGGTTATTTGTACTCCTCCCCTGTTTAATCCACAAAGGAGTAATCTTCTGCAGGCAAATTATCAGTTGAGGATCAACTTCACTTGCTTCCCAGTGGAAGATGTTGAATGAGTTTGGTATTCTTCATCGGTGTCTTACAAAAGGAGGTGCTGCTTCTCCCCCCACCTTTCACATCTTGTGTTTTCTGTTTTGGTTGCAGGGTTCTATAAATATGATACCATTTTGGAACATGGGTACAAGCCAGAAACTAAAAGCTTAATTCTGAAAGCCTGGTAACTTGTGATCCCCATTCATGTAATTAGTGCGATGATGAAAATGCCATCCTGCTCAGGACAGGCATTGTTCTGCGTTTGCTAATATAGCCATGAAAGAAAATCCCTTAGCATTGGCAAAGGGAGAAAAAAACTCTATCTAAAAAGAATGCTAAAACTATTAGGAAAATTGAGTTACATCTATTGGTAATCATTTCAGATTGTCTGTGTATAACTTAGGGCCTGGAAATAACAAGGGCTGTATCATCTCCAACAGAAGTGGATACAACTCCGGTACCAGAAAGATTCCGAAAGAGTTGAATTTGGGATGTAAGTTGCTAACTCCTCTCTGCACTTCTCAAACTTTGAGAACAGTCTTGTGTCAATAACGTACTACAGCCAATGTGAGTATACACAACTGCCAGTGACTTCTACCAGTTACCAGTTTCTGATTGCATGATTAGTGTATTTTTAGTAGCTGTTTTGTTGATATCAGCTGCTGCATGTGAAGAACAACTGTCTTCTGTTTCAAGAAATGATCTGCTTGGTGATTTCTAAAGCATTAGTTTCCACGAGTGGACAGGCATTCCCAAACAGTGCTTAAAACAGGAGTTTAGGGTCAGGGTGTGAAGCTAATTCTTAGGTTCCTCCTTAGTCATTGGAATACTCCTCAGAGCAACTGGTAAAACAGATGAAGAGTCTGAAGAAAACTTATTCCATCAGATTGGAAGACTAGGTATTTCTGAAGAATACACTATAGTCTTGCCTTATATGAAATGTAAGGTAGCATTGTTTTGTTATTCATATTAATAGCAACCCAACTCAGCAAAAAGTGGGCATCAGCAGGTGGGGGAGGTTGGGGTGAGTGAGGGGGAGCTTCAAGATCAATGTAGTTGAACTCCAGGAAAAAAAACATAACTTGCTGATTGAACATTCCCTTGTTCCTTCCGTTGAAGAGAATAAACTGAAATGCCTAAAATTCAAAGCCTTCATCTTTGTTTTCATTGGATTGGCACGATTCTTGACAGTATACCTAACTATGTGCTATGTATGAATTAAGTATCATATTCCTTTAGTTATTTAGTGGCAAGAAATGGAGATAGATCACCATGTGGAAAATTCAAAAGTGCAAGAAATGGAGATAGATCACCATGTGGAAAATTCAAAAGTGCAAGAAATGGAGATAGATCACCATGTGGAAAATTCAAAAGTATTTACATAGCTATCAAACAGTCACAGATTTAATCTTAGGATTTTTCCACATTTTTATGCAGCTGTGTTGTCTAGTTGCATCAGGTTATATGAACTGTAAATCTGTAAAAGTCTCCTATATCTCAGTTTACTGTGAAGATTAGAATTTGCAGTGTGCCAAGAAATGCTCATTAAACATTCTACCAGTCTTCAAAGTTTCAAGCTAAACTTTAAAAATAGAGCAATTGTCAGTATAGAAGGTTCTGCTTCTGCTGTTGCCATGTTCAGAGAATGTTAAAGCGATGGGGCATCACCTTGTTACAAGTTTGTATCTATTTGGGTTTTTTTAATCTAAATTTCATAATGAACTTAAATGTTGAAAACATGTGCAATTGTTAAAATGTTTTAAAATCTTCAACTATGAAGGATCCCCAGATCTTTAACAGTATATAATTAGGTGGACCTGATCACTTCACTCATTAATGAAATACTGTCACTTGAGGCATACAGTGGCTTTGATTAGAGGGATTCTTTTATTAAATGGACTAGAACAGCACCTGAGGATGTCTATACCATGTCAGTGATTGTTGAAATACTAAGCTATTCTCTGTTTTTAGTGGTCACGGCTCCTTTACAGCTGTCTTTGGTCATTTTTAACTTGTAAATTCAAGACTGCTCTCATTTATGAATGAGAACGGTGTGCTGCTGACACTAATGCAAGAGTAAGTGCTGCTCCGTAACTTGCATAAGGAAGTCAACATTACTAATGTGAAAAAAATAACCATTAAAGCAACTTCCCACAAAAACATAGGTTTAATCATTATTTACATTCTGTATGTGAATTGAGATTTAACTTGATCACAAATTACAGGCCTGATACAGAGATTACTGCATGAGGTTATGTAGTATTACCATTGCACAGGGTTAAATGGTCACAGTGGTACGTTATTTTCATGTGGGTGTCTGATACTTGAATTCCTACATGTAATAATGGAAAAAAGTGTACTCCCTCAATATACATATCAGAAAAAATTGTTAAATTTGAAGTAAGCTGATACAAAAGCAGGGAGAGAAAAATAAAACATCATGATGTATAGCGACTTTTAACTGAAAAGACAAAACATCAGGTTATGCAAGTACTTTAAGGAAGTCTACCAGCTGACATTTTTTTGTTCAAATAAGGATTGGAATGATTTCAAATACTGAAACTGAAGTCTGTGGATAATTGTTTTGTACTTATCAGTGAAGTGTATACTGTAGCATTAAACTGTAGAAGAATCTTTTGCAAGTATCAAAGGAAGGTTGGATATGGAGAATATAGTTACTTAGAATAAAATATGGCTGGACAGCTGATGTTTCCATCTCTACAGAACTGATTTTGGCATGTCTAGTGACTGAACAGAGCTCTTAGTCCTCCTCTTGTGTCCTGTTTTTTTATAAATAAACAAATTTTTAATGCAGCAGGGTTTTCCAGAATTTTTACCAACCTGTAACACAGTAAATGAAAAAACAAAATACCAGCTACAGGTAATGCAGCACCTCTCCTGTACCACGCAGAGGGTAAGGACTCTTGTTCAAAGTCTTCCCTCTGAGTACTAAGTGGGGCTGGCCTTGCTTAGCCTGTGATATTTTATATAATCATAGCCAGAGCAACAACAATACCCTAAAACACAGTACACACAAGGAAATTTTCGCAAGTGACAAAATAGTTAAACGGGAATATGAGAGAATGGGCTTGCATATGTGATAGTGAATATCCAGAGGCGTAAAGGCATTGAAGCATACAATCAGCTCTGGGCAGGGGGAGAATTAAGTCCACAGAACCTGCCGTTGCAATAGCAGTTGAAGGAAAAATCTGGCCAACAGCATCTATTTGCAAGTACTAGTGTACTAGTGCTGGTGTATGTTAACCAATAGTGTACTTAATAATGGTTAATGTATTTCTAGTTGAAAAAAAAATAAACCATAGTTGGACTCAGAATTTCATAATTACACACATACACTCGCCCCCACCCCCCCCCCACCCCCCAGTTATATGTGTGTGTGTGCCTGTTTACTGTCTTCCCCCGCTGGTCCTCCACCATGTGATTCTGAGCGACAACGAAGACATGATGGCTACAGTGGTACTGGAGTGGTAAAGCAAGGACAAATGGATTTATTTTCACAGTTGCTTAAGGCTTTATATAGCTCTGATTTATCAAAAATACAGTGGAAATAAATCTTTAATACAGTTAAACTGTTTTCAGTTTTCTAAATGAAACACTCAAACTAAACAGGGCAGGGGGATGAGGGGGAAGGAAGGTGGAGAGAGCTGAAATTGGTGACCTTGGTTAAACAGCATGGCTGATCCCATCAGCAGATGATATTCCATTTCTTAAAATGCTAAAAGCTAATTAAGCACTTGTGTTCTGCAAACTGAAGTGTATATGGCCACACATACGTGGATCACATCGGGGGATACCTGCAGCTACAAAGCGCGTGTACCAAGCATATACGTCCCTAATGTATGCATGCCGAGCTGCTGCAGTTCTGAACTCCAGCACCTAAGTGATACAAAGAGGTGAAGCAAAGGCTGAAGGAGTGGATTGCAGATTTCCTTTTTCAGTAGTAGAGGACTGGGAGAAAGGTGAGCACCCAGGCAGCTACACAAGTGCCTTGCTTTGAAGGACTGGCATACTGTTAACCCTTATTAAAAGCTGCAGTACTGCTAGGGTTAATTCTTGAATGGTCAGAAGATCTGTTGGGAGACAGCCAACAGGCAGTCGAGCTGATGGTGGCCCCAACTCTCAGATCTGGCATGTTTTAACCATCTCCAGAGTGCTCAACACAAAGCTGTGACACTGTTTACCTGAGTCTCCCTTTACCAAGATGACTGAGGGGTGGGAGCAGGAGAGCATTATAGTTTGTGTAGCTGGTGGTAACTGTATAGTAACTCTTACACACAGCTGTGTAAGAGAGCTCTACCAGAAGCTATCATGAGATGAAGGCACGAGCTGTATGCATGGTGTTCACCTGGGGCTGGCCCATCAGGACAAGGGACTTTAAGAGGGGAAGGTTTGGAGGAAGTGGACTTCAGGGCTCTACCTGGAAATGGTGTGGGTTTTCAGTTGTTTTTTTGGTTGGTTGGTTGGGGTTTTTTAATTATTATTATTAATATTATTCAAACTATGTCTACCATTAATGTTTGGTTGTTTTTTTTTTAAATATAATTTTCAAACTGGAAAAAAAATATTCTGGGCTGTCAGGTGTGCTTACAAGTTAACTAGATATAAAAGGCATATTCCTTGGTGCCCACTAAAGATAAAAGGCTGAAAAGAGAGGTAAGGAAGGGTCTGCTAGACCATGTTGTCAGGAAAAGGAAGTGAGTGAGGCTTTTCTTGGGTAACTATTACACTAATTTAAAAACAGTTTGGTGGGAATGTGAAATGTGAGTTGCCTGATGATCAGTGGGGAAAACAACATAGCAGAAATCAAACTGGAATGATTTTGTTTCAGAAAGTGGAAAAAAAGGTGGTTAAGAGCAGCAGATATTTTAGATTGAATTCTGACTCTTTAGATTGATAATCTAAAGGTGGAAGGCAATTTGGGTGAGAGAGAGAATAAAACAAGAGTTATAAGACCTTTAGAAAAGATGTCAAGAAAGATTAAAGGAATGGGGTCGGTTTAGCGTATTAGAAAAAAGAAAAGAAGACTGATCAGGATGACATAACCATGTTTCAATACAAAAAAGTTGCTATACCAAGGCAAGTGATTAATCATTGTATCTTCAAACAATAGTCTGTTCCAGCTTCAGAGGATAAAGGAAGCATGGATGTACTGGGTCAGACTGAAAGTTCATTTAGCCTGTTACCTGGCTTTTGACAATGATCAAAAATTTATGCCTAGGTTAAAACCTAGGATTATAAAACACACAAAGTAATACTTACCCCAGGTACACTCCACCTTCAACAATTTTTAGTTCTGAGAATACCTAAGTGAAGATGATTTTTATGTATTAGTAATCTTAAATAGTCATCTTGTTCAAGAACTTGGCTACTCATTCTTTCAGCTCCTGTAAACTTTGAGCAGTGACAGACAGTACTGTGTGGTAAGGAGTTCTTTGACTTAATGACACACTGTCTGAAGAACCATTTTTTTGTTTGTTTGTTGTGAACTTCCACTTGCTAGCTTAATTTTAGCCTCTCCAATTCTTTTTCTGAAAAAGACATTAACCCATCAATCCCCATTTGTGCTCTCTATGCCACTCATGTCTTTACATGATGTAAGAGGTTGCACCATAGGCATTTGTGACTTGTTTATTTTTGCCATTTTATCTGTTAGATGTCGTTGAGATTTGTCAAAGCAAAAAGGTAGGTCTGACCATGCCTTATGATTCACTTCTCTCAAGATCTTGAGAAGAGGATATTTTGCCTTAGCCACACTTACTTTTCAAATCTGTCTCCTTTTGCAGCTATTTGCCATAGCAAGTCACCTGCAGGATACACCTATCCTCCCTACAAGATCAAGAGTTTGAGAGAAGTTTGTGTGTCACACTTCTAAAATACAAAATATCCAGATGAACAGAACCTGCAAAGTCCTCTTTATTTACAGATGTGCTCACCCAATTAACATACCATCTTTTCAGTTCTCTGGCCAGTGAACAAAAAGACTTTAAAAACTTGAGAATATTGCTCGCTTTACTGTGATAGTTGTTCGTTAGTTTCAAAATAAAATGAGAATCCTTTGGCAGCAAGAATGTGCCATCTTTACATGTGAAATTTCAGTGTTTTCCTGATAAGAGTTTCTATTGAAATTCACTACCAACATACAAATATCAGAATAGCTCATCTAACGTTTCTAATTCATCCATTAGCAAATTTCCCAGGAAGTTAGCAAGCCATAAGTTTATAATATTTCCAACAGTGAGATGAGAAATGAAGAAGCTTAACAGTAAAAAAAAAAAAAAAGCAACAAACAAAAACTACCCACCCTGGGCAAACAAACATTCCTGTTGCCTCCCACCTGAGCACCACGAGCTGGCTGTTGCTCCCAGAAGGCAGGCAAGTCAGAACCCAGCATGGTAACACAGGGCCCCTGCTGGGCAGGGCACTGTCCCACCACCCCTGAGTGAGGGAGCAGGGCAGGTCTGGAGACAGCAGCCAGGGTCAGCCAAGAGTCCAGGCTACCGGACAAGTCCATAGGGAGGAGGAAGAGGCTGTGGCTCTGGGTGCAGACCAGCAGGTCCATGGCCAGATGCAGGCATGGGGTCTCAAGTGGGGACCAAGCACTAGAGCCTCAGACCAAGAGCATCTCCCCAGGAAGGGGACAGCCAGCCCTGGCTGCAGCCTCCCCACTGAGCTGTCTGAAGAGCCTTCCCAAGGTCACCAGCTGCAATTCCTGGCCTCAAGCTCAGGCAGCCAGACCCACGAGACAAGGGAGGATGCGCTCAGGGCCTCCCTACTTTCCATCAGGGCCAGGTATCCCCTGAGTGGAAGGAGCTACAGCAACATAGTGCTTGAGATATGCTAGAGTGCACCCCTGGAAAAACATTTTGCTAGCAGATGCGCACCAGGTCTAGCAGGAAAAGCAAGGAGCTGTGGGCAAACTACTAACACTGCTGTGGTTTTTCTCACCCTGCTTCAATCCCCATCCACCAAGCTGAATGTGGCAGGCAATCTGACCATATTTCACCCTCCCTTTCCCCTTTTTTAAAATCGTAATTGTGCTACACTATGCTGAAGGATACTGTAAAGCATCAGTTAAATGAAAACCATGTACTTGCACGATGAGCACATTTTCCTACAAATACAGATAGCCATTCAGAAATCTAGAACAGGGAAAAGTATTGCCCTAAGTTTAAATGTTCTTTCTAGTCTGGCTTGCAATCAAACACAGTGTTTTCTCCTGAACTATTTCTGATGATTGACTATTAACTTTGTATTGCAGTGTTAAACTGAAACATGTTTCTTTAACTCTCTTTAAATGAGCTACCTTTGTGGCAGTATTTTTAGATGGGTCTTTTGATGCGTTTTTAATGGTACATTAAAACTTAATGAATGCTGAGTAACAGTAGAATCCCTATGGAAGCACATATGGTATCTACATTAATACTGAATGAATGCATAATGATCAGTAAAATTTCTGTGATTTCCACATGAATCAACACTGATGAGCCACTTAGTGTTACACTCAATTACATCATGTTTAATTTATGTAGCATTGTTTGGACATTGTGTTTAAAATGTCTTTAGTAAATCATTGAGACTCTAATTGAGCCTCCATTTCAGTGACAAATTGCACTGTAAACATTAAATTCAGTTTTTTACACAACAATTAATTTATGTCGAAGCCTGCTTGCAAAGGGTCAACAATTTGATATATACTCACTATTACTCCCTGAAAAATGGAATCCTAGTATGAAAACAAGTTGTGATAACCTGTTAAATTATTTCTGTTCCCTTAGTTATGCCACAGCCGGACACTGGAAATGCATTAATTCCCTGAACTCTGGCAACAGAGGCAATACCTCAGCTGTTCCATGTGAGTGCTGCCATGCAGTTCAGAAGACCTTTTCAGGTCAGAGCACCTTGTCCACATCTATGCAGCAGACTCAGAGTTCTCCACAATGCCTGCCTCACCGTGGTATCACCCCACTTCTCATGTATTTGGGAGGCCCTTGTAGCCCATCCATGACTCAACTGCAGTGTATATACGGCACAGCAAGGTGGGCCAAGAGCTTTTGAAGAGTGACTGTACCACCGGTCTGCCAGAGGTAGCCAAAGAGGTGGTGAGGGAGCCCACAGCAAACACACATACTGTCTGTCAGCTGTTCTCCCATCCTTTGCAGGACCAGTAAGCAAACACTTCCTCCCATGGTGTCGATTGCCTGACGGCCTGTGCAGAGGAATATAATCTTGCCTTGCTTCCAAAGCGTTACAAAGGTGTGAGGGCCCACTATCTCACTTTGTCTTTCCTATTCTACCTTGTCACACACTGAACATGGGCTGTTGGTTGCATAGGCCCTGGCATTAAGGCTCTCTGGAAGGCTGCCAGTGGTAAGAGGACTCTGTAGCTGCAGCCCTCCACTGAAGTTTTCCACAGTAACTGCTGCAGCAACAGGATTTGGACAGAAAGAGGGCAGAGACTTATCAGGGGATGCTGTGCTAGGCACCATCTTTCCAGACTGGCTGCACATGAAGACTAAAGATATGCACATATCTGATGACGGTGAAAAATAATACAAGTAAACAGGCTTTGTAAAGGAAAACCGGCAACAAAATATGCATACTTCAACCCTCCCTAGGAACAATAAACATCTGCTTGGCTTTCAGTATTTCCTGTGAGGTACTTCCAGCAGATAAGCTCCTCACACAGTTTCAGTGGGTGTCTGCTTGAGCTGGTTTTGGAGAAATTCCAAGGCAGGTCTGTAAAGATCTCCTCTGAATCAGGCTGGGGTTGCCTGTTTTACTCAATCAGCTCAGTTACCTGAAGAGCCATCTGAACTTGTCTGACTTCTGGCAGGGAAGATACCCTCTTCCACTACTCTAGAAGGGATCTTGCACTTTGTTCTCTCAAGTTGGTCTTTCTTACTTCTAGTTCAGGCCAGCAAGGTCTTATCAAGAGTCTTTTTTGGCTTTAATATTCTTCCTCAAATAGCTGTTCAAAATACAGTCAGCTTGAGAGGTCTCGGCTTAGGGGAGTTTTTAGTCCTGAGAGGTTGTCCAGTCCAGCTGTCTCAACAAGAAGGACTGGGGGGGAAGAGAAAAGGATTTGGAGAAAAAATCTGATCAGATATTTACAAACAAATCCATCAATATATTTTTAGCTTCTTAAAATTTCCTGCATTAGCTTCTAGCATGAGGCACTCCATCCAGTTATTTTAGTTTATAGAGGATTTACCATCTGTGAGTATACAAAGCTATCATTTTACTTTGCTGTTCTTTTTGATCTGCTATGAGATTATCTGATAACTGGCAAGGCATCTAACAGACAGCTGACCAACAACTTTGTTAGAAGATCTACAGACAAAGAACTTTATAATGGTAATGATCATAACAATAGCTGCTCTCATTTCTCTGGATTGCTGAAAAATGCAAATTCAGACCTTTAATAATTGCAGCTCAGGCTTTCATTTCTGACAGCAAAGTGAGGGAGTAAAAAATCTTTCCATCCTAAGAAGCTAAGAAGCTGTAAAGGAGGCTATTAGATTATTTTTTTTTTAATTATAATTCACTTCGTTCTTATTAGAAGAATTTAATAAACGGAGTATAAGAGAGAAAAGATACTTATGGAGAACCTTTTCATTTTGTTTTAAAAGTCCTTTTTTGGTTTATGTTGATCATTTTAATGATACTGTTCCCACGATTCAGGAATTCTATGCTGTGTTAATTTAATTCAGCTTTAATTTGAATTGAATGAAATATTGGCTAGCTTGCTGGCTGCAGTGATAAAATACATGTACTGCTTAAAGTGTTTGAAATATATAAAATAATCTGAAATACACTTCTCTTCAATGTATGCCTAATAGATTTTAGTGATGTAATTATTTCTAATTTATTATGTAGCTATATATTTTTAGAGCCTGCCATGTAAGACTATTTTTTAAAATTAGATGTAATGAGGTTATAACCACCATAGCCTTTGGAATAACACCAATATAAGAAACAGTACAAGAAAATAATTGAATGTATGCCTTGAGCTACATGATGACTGTACAAACAGACTTCACGGCAAATTAGATTTCTTTGACTAGTGTTGTGGTTACAGTGATATAATTCATGTTTCATAACTCTGAAGAAATAATGAAGACATTGTAACCAGAAATGTGTCAATTTGAATAAATTTATTATGAATTGCTTTGCTTCTAAAAGCTCCCAATATGTTATAATAGAAGCCTACGTTCTTGCTTGAGAGCCAGCCAAACTCTCTGTAGAAAACGGAATGGGGTTTTAATGTCTTAACAAATCACTTAACGGTATATTTTCCCTTCAAATAAACAAAAGCAGAAATCTTCTGAAGGAACTGTGCTAATAAAAGAGATTGGAATATATTCTAAAGCTACTCTGAAAGTAGAGTGTTTGGAGGCCTCATATTTAGATGGTGGCTTCTTACTCTGCACAGAAACTCAAAACACTGTTAAAACTGTACATCCACTTTTGCCCAAATCCAAGCTGCAATGAAGGAAAAATTAACCCATGCACCAAGTAACTCTCTTTGCCCATTGCTGAACCGCAATTACATTTGGATTGAATGCAAAATTCAATGGGCTACCTCCAGCTACAGTACAAAATAACTTCTCCAACTGAAACCATGCAGACTGGTGGAATTTAGTTAAGGCACCACCTTAACTTGCACAAAGTACAATTCATGAGCTAGGAAGTTTCATGTGTCACCTTCAGTGACACATTCGGCTTTAATGTGGTTCCTTGGTCAGAGGCTTGGGATTGGCTTTGAGGCCATGGCTTGACAACATGCTAAAATGGGCTTGAGGCCGTGAAGAGTTGCCACAGGAATCAGAATCCTCAAACCCACTTGGTTAGTTCAGATTTGTTAAGAGATTTTTCTTTGGGCTGAATTTTTACCAGTATGCTTTCTGCCAGGTCGGATACTTTCTGTCCTCCCACAGCCTGTGTAACGTCAACACAGAAACATAAAGGTGCTACAGATTCTTTATCATGCTCTGTAGCTAATTTGGCAGAAATGTGGCTGTGTGCTTATTCTTTCTGTGGAATGGGTATGTCATCTCAAGTGATCCAGTAGTACAGAAATGCAGTCATGAGAAACACCAGCTTTTGTACCTAGTGTGGATTTCTAAAAGCCTGGACTTTATGAAAATAGAACATATTAGTCCAGTAGTTCTTCTTGGATGACAGGATGAAAGTTCAAGTGGGTTAAAAGTCTGAAAACTGCAGTGCTATTGTTTTCTAAAGTAAGTTCAAAGGATGTAAAAAAAAACCAAACCACCAAACTTATATTGCTTTGTCATATTTGAATTCTCAGACAAGTACAATGGATTGAGCTAAATTTATGGAACTGATGGAGAACCCTGAAGGTTGAAATTAAAAGGGTTGAGTGGCTATAGCAATTTTCCTAATTTTAGATGTGATCTCAATTTGTACTCCTGCTTCACAAATGCTTCAGATACATCAGATATTAAATTTCTTTGAAGTCAGTTGTAAATTATTTATGAACTTGTTCAGTAGCCAGCATTTTTCTCCTCTCCCCTCCCACCCCAAGGGAAATTTTATAAGACTTTTTGACTTTTAAGTAGAATTTACAGGGCCACTATGTGTAACACAATTGTCTGGAATTACCTTGTACATTATTATTCATGTGTTGTGTAATGTCCCCTTCATAAATACACAAAAGTGAACTACAAGGTTGTTTACATTCAGTGTTATGAAATTGTTCTAGTTGTCACAGTAAAGTTAGGACTATTAGAAAAAAATTGCTTTTTAAATGGAGTAGCTACTAATCAACTACAGAGCACAGCTTCAGTAAACATGAAATCAAAGGAAAAAGTACTTTTTTCTCCAGCTCAAAGGCAGACCACCTTTTGGACCAGATTTAAAGCTGACTTATTGTCAGGAGTACTGAAGTATTAATACATTTTACCTTTTTTATTTTTAGAAACAAGAAACCTTCATTGTATTTACAAAGAAGGATGGCCTGATTGTTAAAGTACTAATTTTGGACTAAGAGTTTCCATTCCTTACTCAGCCATAAATTCCATTAGGTCTTGAGAAAAATCACTTAGCAAATTAATTGTGTTGCCTAATTTCCAACAGCTAACTGAGATGCCTAAGTTAGAAGACAGTCCTCCCTATGTTTCCCACATAGTCAGAGGAAACAAAAAGTTATTTGAGGATGGCTGTCAGTACTAAAACCTGTATGTATTTTTTAGTTGACCTTTGGAGTCTTCTGTTTCTCTCCATGGAAGTTCTAAGTCCCTATGTTAATGGCCAACTCTAACATGCCTAAAGTCATGTACTCTGAATACCCACACAGGGTTAATTTTTAAACATCTTCAGGCATATAAAGATGCAAACATTTACTCATCCGCAAGAAGGGAATAAATACATAAAAATGTTAGGAGCACTGATGTTGTGATAATTATGTTCATAATAAGTGCTGAGATTGTCGCTGTATTTAGATAGGGTTCCTGAATTACAGACATTTGCATGAATAACCTTTTAATAACTTCCAAGTAGTCAACACAATGCTTTTAATACATGAACGGTAGGTTGGTTTTTCAAGGTTTATTGAATACCTCGTTCCCTGAATATAGACTTCTTGGAAACACTCTTGAGACAGAGCAAATACCCCTTCTCTGTATAAACCCCACGGGATGAATTCATTCCAAAGAGTACTAAATGTCCTACCAGGGGATGTATTAAAATGGTGGCAGATATATTATCATACAGTGGCACCACCTTAGGAGTTCCAGCTGGCCAAATAAGCATTTGTTTGTTCTGCTTTCTGTCATTTGGGAGGAACATGATGACTCCATCATTAAGGTTCAGCAGAGCTTTTCATTTCAGAGTTCATTTCCAAGGCATTTTAAATTGCACATGCACAGGTAGATTGATTTGGAAATTGCTTTGCTCGGTCAGGGCTGGTGGAAATTTGGAGGTGCAAATCTAGGCTAAGTTATCCTAGTGATTTTGGAAGAGTAAAATTCCTCCTCCTTTCACCTGTATGCAGATATGTATACAATCACGTTTAAAATTTCTTACTATTCCCAGAATTAGAGAAAAATCTCCTTAGATATATTGAAAGCTTCCAAAAGCCAATATCACAATGCAATACATCTGAAGTTACTAGACTTTCATTATGTTTCCTAAAGTCATGGATAGCCATTGTGAGCTGCATGTTACAGAAGCAGGGATGAAACAATATGACTGAAAATCAGGCCCCTAAATACAAGTGTCTGGTGCCATATTTCATGTCCAGTAACATCTGAAACATCCAGACTGGGCTGTCACGTGTGACATAGGATGAACAGGAAACCCATCCCTTCTTAAGGCACGGTAGAATAGGTATCTATATTGGAATTAGATACCTACATTTAGGCAAACAAATTTCTATACATAAGTCTTTCAAAATACAGAATTCATTTTGTCTTTACATTTCATGTGTCAGCCTTGTACTCTGATAACAAAAGTGGAATGTTGCCTGCCTTGAGTCTGACCAGGTACGTTGTTTCTTTTTGCCCAAAATAACTCTACATCTCCCTTCCTCTCAGCATATCTCTGGAGAGTCATTGTGCTTTGTCTGGTACTATTGCTTCAGTGTCCTTGGCAGTAGCTCAGACAGAAATGGCTGAGACTTATGAGTGGTGTGGCTGTTTGGAAAAAGTCATTTTAGTTAGCTCTACATTTCTTGGGGTTTTCTTTTTCTTTTTTTTTTTTAATGCTTGTATTTTGTTTCCCACTCTGCAAAACAACTAGTGTTAAAACGATGTCAAATCTCATTTCCCAACAACTCACATTATGGAAACTGAATTTCTGTGCTGGGTAAACACAAGGAGTACCTTCCCTCCTTAATAATTACATGTTTCTGTGCAGTATTCTGAAGGTATATAAGGTCAGAAATTAAGTTCTTTGTGTAAAGTGGAGTTCCAGAAAAAGGGCTGTAAAAACTATCAACAGTATCAACTCTGCCATTGCATCGCCTGTTTAATTTACCTAAATAATTTATCACTCGTGATGTTTAAAGTTGTCCACTCTTGTCAGAAGTTATTTCAGAGGAACTAATAAAGCATTAAATTATCACAAATATTTACAAGGGATTAATAAGAACAGAGAAATGTACTAAAAGAAAAATGTTCCTTCCATTACAATACTATCATTACAAATGTTTGGCACTGCTAAATCAGTTCCCTGACATTCATCAATTCACTTTCACAAATAACTGCAGCAGTGTATTATGCGGTTCATTCATCTTTAACTCTCCAGATTATATCTAGTCCAGTAGATTTAGACCCATTAGATGAAGACCTAGGCACTCTAATCTATACATATGTAATATTCACCCTTGACAATTACAGTTGTCTCTAGGAAGGAACTTTATGCCTTCTAGAAGTTCAAGGTTGGCCAGTGCAGATTGCATCATCTAATGCACAGTTTATTATAGACACTGCTGAATGATTGATTTCATGCAGCCTTAGTGCAAGGGAGCAGAAGCCAGTATGTCACATCTGACCTGCACCTCAGAAGCCCTACATGCCACTGAGTCAACTCTATGCTGAACCTAATTATTTGTTTTTAGCTACAGTGACCTTTCAGAAATCATAAGCTCTTGATTTGATGTGATTGGTTTGAAGGGTATCATTCTTATTCTCAAAACCCTGCACAGAATTTAATTCTGTTCTTGTGTTACAGTTCAAGGCAAAATTCCAGCAGGGGGATATTCTCGGCTGAGGACAAAGCTGTCACAGGGAGTCACAGAACTTGCTATTGAAATAGCAAATGCTGTTGTCAAAGCTAGCAATAAAATCCATCCCTTTGCTCAATTTTCTTATGCAAGTATGCTAAAGTATTTGTGCTTTTCAACAGGTAAAAAATTCCAAGCCCAAACCAAACAACACAGAAAACACTGTGAAAATCTGCTTCTTGATAGTAAGTGCAGAAAGGGAAAATAAGTCAGGGGAAACACTAGGGTGTTACTGTGCTGTGGCTTGTGAAAGTGCATAACAGAGGAATTTTCTGATTAGGTTGAAAAGCAGCTTCTGGAAACAGCTGAGACTAGTGGTACTGATTTAATCCCTTGGAACCTTTTCCTTATCTGCAGCGAAAGATACACATTTTAACAGTCATTCTAAACTTAACATTCAGTGCGAGCTGTAATAACAGGCAAGACTCCTCACAAAACATTCATCCACAGATAATTTTCGGAGTTATGCACTACTGCCAAGAAGTCAGCTACTGGTATCTCTGCTTGTGCTCATTGGCTAAATTTGGCTCTTGTGAAGTACTGCCCAGACAGATGGGCCAGTTTTCAAAGTTAAAAATGGGCTTTTGCAATACTCAAGAAGGAGCAAGGATGCACAGCTCATTGTATCAGGACGGTAATAAGTGTAAGTGTTCAACATATTTGAAGTACAATGAGATAATAAATACATATAAATTACAAATTCAGGCTTGCCTCTTGGGACATGCCTTTTTAACTGGACAAATAACTTTTTTTTTTTTTTTTTTTTTTTTTTAGGTGATCCTCTATATCATTACATTTGATGCAGTTTCTTTTGGGGTGCTTGTAGAGAAAACATTGTATTTGGAGACAAGACTTGGGCCTGGTTATAGCCTTGCACTGGAAAAAGTATCTATTTCTGTGGCCTCTATCTAGTACTTCAGTAGAGGTTATTTTTTCTCTGCTACTGCAGCTATGACGGAAGATGGTGTAAGATATGATATTTTTTGTCTTTGTGTATCCATCTTTAAGAAATTATAATGAAGCTTTTTATGGTGAAGCCATTACACATATAAAACCACATTTAAAATAACTTGATAAAAGTAAGGGGGGTGGTGTGGAAGGGTGAAATAAAAAAAAAAACAAACCAGCAAAAACCCTCTACAGTTCTCAGAGATAATCACAAATACTTTGAATTTTTTGAACCTTCACTTTGTCAGTAATAGCTGTGAAAATTTACTCTAATTAAAGGCATAATTTTGTCACATTAATCAAGTGCTGTGGTTCTAAATAGCGCACAGGCTTTTGAGAACTGGAGAGCTTGACTTTCTGGAAGTGGGGTGCATACTGAATAGCTTGACTCCATTGGGTTTCTTCTCAATTTATATTTTTTATTTTACTTGATAAACACCTGGACCTGATCAGGGCTATCAAAGATTAAATCAAAAGAGGAAAAAACTACTGGGTTGAGGATTGAAGAATGGCCAGAAATTTAGTTTTAGGGAAATGTTAAGTCTTAGAACAAGGACTACTGTGCTGCAGAAGTGTAGCAGGTATCAAAAACCAGACTAGGTAGCTTAGGTGTATTTATGATAAAAAGGAAACCAAGTCACACAGCTCAACAAATATTTTTGAGTCAGGCCTTCGCAGAAACCTGCTAGCTTTTAATATCAACACTATTAATAGTCCAGAGATTACTGGGCTTGTTCAAAGAGAGAGTTTAAAAAGTTTACACTTAAACAGAGTCTAGGTCAAACGCTTTCAGATATCTTTAGCTAAGCTCAGGCAATCTTTTTTATCCTTGCAGTTGTTTGCAAGGAGGGACAGGAAGCCAGGAGAAACTTTAGTTTCACATTCTCACCTATGCAATGCTGCCAGTGCTACACTGGAACAGTCACGTAGATCTTTCTGTGCCTGTTTTCAAATTACTGTATTTTTCTCGTACAATGCTATTCCCACAGAAAGCACAGAAAGCAGCAAGCATCAGGACAGACTATGCGTAGAAAAAAAAAATTAAGTCAATTTGTTTCTTAAATTACTACATTCAAGTGAAATTATAATAGCATTACATTTTTTATTGATCTTTCCTGCAAGTGGCATTTTTGCTGTCATGACTCAATCCGAGCAAAGTTATTTTGAAACATAGAAGTATTTAATTTGTTTGCTAATGTTCCTTCTAATTGTGTTTTTTATTTGCCTGCCATTTCAAAGCAATTACATGACTAAGCCAAAGAAACAAAAAGATACCATGTATATCAGGTTGTAACTATGTAACAAGTTGCACCTGGTGCTAAGTGAAAACATACTTTCTTTTCATGGCTGAACTTCTAAAATGCTGACTAATATCAGCATGCAATTGCCACCGAAGGCTTTCATCCCTTCCTGACTTCAGTATTCTACCTAGAGCACCTACGCCACTTGTCCTTTCTCCCGCTGCTTTGAAGACAGTGAGGTTTAATATGCCATATTTATGCCAATGAATCGATTAGGCAAAAAACAGTGGTCTGGTCTGTGTGGTTGTGTAAAAAGATAGCTGTTTGCAAGCAACGAGCAAATCCGGTCAGTCATCCGACACTGTAAAATTCCAGATATGTTTGCCGGTTTCTGTATATAAGAACTGTTAATCAACTTGGACTTGCACTTCTGTGGTCAGCATAACAGCGAATGGGCTGTTCAGAGGACAAGGAATCCTTCGTTTCATTGGCAATAAACATCCTGCAAAATCAACCGTGACTCAGCCAAAATGAAAACCGTGAGTAGGGCTTCTATGTTGTAAAAATCTTTCTCCGGAGTTGACATTTTGGCTTGTGTGTGATGATTTCTTTGGTGGGGTCAGGAAAACAGCAAAGCACACAGGTCCCAAAACGTTCTGTGTTTTCACCAGTCCGACACCTCCGCTGAGCACGCCGGGCACAGTCAGGTTTCTGCACACAGCTGTTTTTATCAGGGGCTGGGTTGTAATTATTTGACTTTCTGTCAAGGTGACTGACTGACACCATTTCACCTGCTCTGCTTGGTGTCGTCAAACTTCTTCGTACAGCGAGGGGGTGTGTATTTTTGCAATGGCATGGAGGCTGATAAGGACGGCCATGGAATTGCCACACAGGGTTTTGTGTAGGTGAAGCCGGGCAGGAGCTGGCTTGCTTGGCTGCATGGGCTGCCCTGCCAGAGCCCGAGGCACAAGGAAAACCTTTGCCACCCTCTGCTCTGCTCCAAGCTGCGGTGAACGCCAGTCCCGGGCCCAGCCGGGAGCCGAGCTGGCCCACGGGTGCCCGTTGGGCACAAAGGTGACGGGCCTGTCCCCGGGCCCTGCTCGTTCCCGCTTACTCCGAGGCATAACCGCAAACTCCCGACCCCCCGCAGGGACGGGGCAGCTTCGTCAACGATCCCGCAGGCGCTCGGCCAGGTGCCAGGCCCGCCCGCGGCAGGTGGATGCCGGCCGGGCCCGGCCCCGGGCCGCGCTGCCCCTCCGCCCCCGGGGTCCCCTCAGCCGCCCCGCGCCGGCCGGGTGGCACAGCGGCACCGGGGCCGCCGCCTGCCGGGGCGCCTCGTCCCGCCGCCGGGGAGCGGAGAGACGGCTGCCCCGGCCGCGGCGTGGCGGAGGCGGCCGCGAGCGCCCGGCTCGGCCCCCGCCCGCCCCGCGCTGCCTCCCCGCCGCCGCGCGGAGCCGGCGGCCGCCCGCCCCCGCCGCCGCCCGCGCACGTGTGCCAGGGAAGGCGTTCGGTGCCGCTCGCCGCCCGGGCGGCGCTTCCCCCCGCTCCCCGCCGCCTCCCCCGTCCTCCGCAGCGGGAGCGGAGAACAGCCTCCGCCCGACGCGCCCGGCAGCGCCGGGGCCGCTCGCCGACGTGCCTCCCGCGCGGGCGGCCGCCCGGCCAGGACGTCGCCGCCGCCGATGGCCGCCCCGCTGCCCGGTGTGCCGCGCGGCGCAGGGCGGGCGGCGGAGCCCGCGGGCGGCGGCCCCCCTTGCCCGCTCCCCCGGCCCCCCGGGGGGGACCCGCCGCCCTCGCCCCCCGACAGGTAAGGCCGGAGCCCGGGCGGGCGCTGCCCGCTCCCTCGAGGGCCCGCCTGCTGCCGTCTAGGGGCCGGCAGGCGTCCTGCGGGCGGGAGCGCGGGGCTGGCGGGGCCTGAGGGGGCGAGCGCCCCGCGGCTGGGGAGGGGGCGAACCGCGGCGGGGGAGGCGGCCCGCTCCTCCCGGGGACTCAAAAGTTCTTTCCCGGCCCTGCGGGCGCTTCCCCGCGCTGCGGATGCGTCCCCCGCCCCCCCACCTCCCCCCCTTTTCCTGCGAGGTTTCCCAGCGTGAGGCGAGCGGCGGCGCCCAGCCGAGCCTGCCTCGGCACACAGCGCCCAGCCGCCGCCTCCCCGGCGGTGCCTGCCCGGGGGCAGCCTGCTGCCCCTGGGCGCCCCGCCTGCTGCCCCCGGGCTGCTCTTAAAGGCGCTGGTCTCTGCTCTTGGGGCAAGAAGCCGTGAGCTGGGTTTCTCAGGAAGCGTCTGAACAGTTTCGGTAGACCCAGGTTAACAAAATCTGAAAATACTGCATTACAGGGCTTTTCACTCCTTGATGCTAAATGCTACTTTAAAGGAACGTTCGGTGAGGATTTCCAGGTAGTAAAGCATCTTCATGCTGCATTGTTACCTTACTCTGATGTTTTCCCCCACTTTGTACCTAGTGGTGTATGAAATCTGGAATGATAACGATGAAGGTAATAAAGTTAAATATTGAGCTCAGAGCCATCAATTCACACACGTAGAAAAATGTGATTGTATGATGTTGGACGACTCAAATACTTGAGGTGCTTTGGGTGCTGCTCTCCAAATGAAATCAAGTAGGCAAAGTGCTCTTCCATATTTTATGTGAGAAAACCATCGACTGCAATGTACACAGCAGTCTGAACAGCCACGTTATTAATGTGATTATTTTAAACCGGTGCATAACTGAGCTATTCAGCAAGTACAGTAATGATTATCTTCGCTACTCTCACAAATGTTGCTTCGTGATACTTCTGATACAACCAGATTTAAGTAGCCAGCAACTACCGAGACATTTATTTTATGATGGAGCTATGGAGATTCAAATACAAAAGTAATTGGAAACAGAAAATTAGTCTAATGCTTTGCACTGTTTTGTCTTGTCAGTCACTTCTGACTCCTGGTTCTGGTGAAAAAAAATATCCATTTGTTTAAAATACAGTTGTGATGTACTCAGGAAGTATTACTGAGAAGTTACATGCATCCACTGTTGTAATATGTGTACACAGGGAATGGCATGAACACAGGGACAACAAAATATTTACTAATGTCCTTAGGAGCCAATATAAATATATCTGTGCTCTTACTCTGCAAAGACTTACACATATTCAAACAACTTTATATTCAGAGCTGAATACTTGGATTGCTTTCAAGGTAGTGTTAAGCGCTGTATGGTAATAGATTCAGCCTACTGATTAAAATAAAATCTGCACAAAAAAGCTAATTGCTGCAACCAGAAAGTATCCTGGTATTAAGGCCTTCATATGTCATGCATTGTGGTTGGATATTGCAATTTTAACAGCAGTTGTTACAATTATCACTTGGTATTATGTATTTTGTTGAAATAGGAGAAAAAAGAAAGACGACAACATTTTGGAGATCCCATCAATTCCAAATCCTTTCCCCGAGCTGTGTTGCTCTCCATTTGCATCAGTTTTGTCAGCCAGTCTGTTGCCCAAGGCAACTTCAAGAAAAAAGCAGGTAAGATTTATAAATAATTATTTGACAAATACTAAATTGGTTTCATGAAAGCTTGAGGAAAAGCTCAGTTAACTATTAAGTTATTTTTCTAATAAAGCTGTTCCATATTTCTGTAATTGGGTGAAATTTTCTCTGTAGGTCATTGATGAGTGTAGAAAATGAGGTTTCAGGATCTGTGACTTAAGACGTGACTGTTCTTTCACAGAGTCTACATGACTGCAAATTTTTTGGGTAAAGCGGAACCAGGGGTGGGCAGGCGGTACTTTATGTCCTTAAATGAGAAGTTAATTTATTTCTTTCCTTCCTCCCCACCTCCAGTTACTGTCACAAGTGCTATAGCACGGAGGGTTCTAACAGTTGCTGAGCAGCTTCTTTTGTCTGAAGGTCTAATTTTGCTAGGATAATGGAATAAAATTGATGGGGAAGGAGCAAATGCTGTGTACATGGCTGTATTTGATATGCACGTGTGTTTACCTGCGTATGGCCACTGCTACAATTTCCATAACCTTAAGCTGTAAGCCAAGGGAAGTTCTGAGCGGGCAGACAGACCTGGCAGTGCTCTGTCTTAGTATTATCACCCACAGTGCATTTGTTATCCTGAGCAGGGGTAGAGGTTGAAGAGAGAGAGTTTCCAATTAATGGAGATTACTGGTGTCAGAGATCTGTTTCGCTCTTTGAAAGCTTACCAGTCTCATTTTTATTTTCTTGATACTGGGAAGTGTTCTAACAAGGACCTCCTTCACGTTTGTGGTGGCCTGCGAGATCTTTGTTAAGACAGTCTTAACAGTTTTAGGGGTGGTATTGGAGGTGTAAGAACTTACACTGCTGCTGTTTATTTGGTTTTGATGATAGATGTCTGGAAGCTGAAGTTTCTTGTAGTTATATTAACTTTCCTGAAGCTGCCCAGCCATGGCTGTTTCTGTGCACCTGCCAGAGAACTTCACTGGCAAAGTCTTGGCTGGCGTCCTAAGGAGGAACCTTTTCCCTCCTTCCCCAGTGAAAAATATGTATGTGTCTGGGAAATGGTGCTGATTCTATCTTGCCATTTTTTGCCTGTGTTCTAAAAATAGCTATGGTGTCTTCCTGGACTGCTTTTATTACTTTTAGTTCTTCCCTACAACAGCAATGATAATCTGAGGCATTTCTGGTCAGTGTGTATCTAAACATTGCTGATGCAGTGGGGTAAACTTGGGCTAGTTTCACGCTTGGGTAAGGTGGAAGCATTGATAGTCTCTGCAGAGGCAGGAGAAACACCAAATTTGTAGCATTATTTTTCAGAACATAAGGACTGGAAGTCACATTTAAAGAAATTGTTTTACATTACTCATATTGCTGGCTTAAATTCCACTCATTGCGGTAATCTTTGTGCCTGCAACTGGAAAGTAGATTTCCCAAGCATGATTTAACACACAAGGGTCAACTATCTGCTTTTGTGCCCTGTCACGTTTAAAATTACTGACTGGCTTGATCAGTTAAACCAGCTAAGTGTTAGCTTCAGTCTCTCAGAAGCTTCACTGATTTTGCTCTTGTTTCTTCATAAAGGCTGTTGTCATGCCTTTTGTGACAATTTCTTCTCACAGTCCTTAAATTCCTCTGGTTTTCCATTTAGGAATGTAGTGCCCTCTCTGGTAGAAGCAGGATCAAGAACAACTGATTTGCTGACAGAAACGAGCTAAAATGACAATAGTCTGTGGAGGGTCTGGTTCGTTTTCCATTTACCAGAAGAACTGAGAGGAGTCTTCCTGTTATTTTCTGGAGACGTTTTAACAAGTCCATGGTTTCTGTCAAAAAGTCTTTCACCTAGGGGTACCTGTTTATGGCTGCTGCAGGAGAAATGGTACTGGGCTAAGTAGACCTTTTGCCAGATCCAGCATGACCGTTCTGTTCTTCATGTAGAGTTTTTAAAGGTTAAGGCCAAATGGGAACTGTTGAGTTAAGATTTTATCTTTGAAATTCAGGTTGAAGTCTTCTAAAATGTTTGTAACTTGCACGTTTATATTACTTAGGTTTAAAAAGGAGGGAGGGGGAATGCTGAGCAGGTGTGCAAAGAGGAGAAGTTAGCTGGCTGTGACTGTGACTTCCTACAGTTGGCTGCAGAGGCTGTGCTTTGAAATGTGGTGTTTCCACCCCATGTTCTGATTTTGCCAATTTTGTAACAGCTCTGTCTGCAAGTACCTAATCCATATACAAAAATTTCATTGAATATACCCCCGAGGTCATGAATGTTCCTATTACAGTTTGCCAGTTTCCTAATTCTTAGGAGAAACCAGCTACACTTATGCACTTTTTTTTGGTATAGTGTTGACAGCTGTCAGATTTTTTTCTGTTGCCTCTCTGATGATCTACATATGTTTTCAGCGATTCTTCTTTTAGATTGCTTTCTTTCTGATGGAATTTCTTTTTCTGCCGTGTTTTTAATTTCAGGCATAATAAAGAAAAATTACAGAGTGAATTTCTACTTATGTCTAGTAGGTAACTATTATCAAAATAGGTGTTTCTAAAAGAAAAAAAAACACCCAAAGTTATGCCACTTCTGTCTTGTTTTTCTCTCCAGAAAAGATTTTCTGCTTCCAGGGGAAAAAAGAAGTTGTTGCAGTTATCTACTGTCTTATTCATAGCACCTACGACATCTGAAATCTTTCCTCTTCTGAATAGATTATTAACATTATTTTGAATTCTTGTTTTTCTAAGCTGAAGTTCTTACTTTCTTCTGATCTTTTATCATAAGCCTCTCAAAACACTGAACGTGCTGCTTGAACAGTATGTCTGTTTGTGGGGTTGACTTACTGGAAATAAGTTTATAAAAGCAAATCGGTAAAAGTCATGTGGCAGAATAGCGAGTTGCCTCTGTGCTTGGGAAGTAGGACACCTGTGTGTCCGAACAGGATTCACTCTGCCTCATCAACACAGCCGTCCATCCCCTTTCCCCCCCTCCCTACAGTTTGGGAGAGTTGTCTGTTATATCCTCTCAGAATCATAATTGTGACGTGTTAACAGTCATAAGAACAGACTTTCCTTAAGAGGCAACCTTGACTATTTTTTTCTCTTTTAATTTAAAAAATGAAGGGAGGGAGAATGATGGGGTTCAAAATAAGGAGCAAAAGTATAGAGTCAGTGTAATGACAAATTTTATTATCCTAGATGGAGGACTGGGTACTGGGAGGATGGAAAGAACAGACCAAGCTGCTAAGAACGTGCAGACTTGTGCCTCAGATGACCTGTTCTCAGGGGAGCATTTCATGGAGGTGACCCTGTGGAGCTGATGTTATGGTATCACACCCGTGTTTGGGAAGGTGGAATTTTGAGGCGTTTTACGAGTGGGAGTGGGATTACGTATTTAATGTCCTCATCCTTAAGGGAGTAATACAGAGATGGAATCAACAGCTGAATGTATGGATGGCAAGATCTCCGTTGTGGATTGAGCAATCGGTTCTGTAAAAAATCATCAGGTTTGGTATCCTTGTAAGAAATGTAGGAGGGAGTTGAGTGCTTTTGGCATGGGTAATGTTATATTTATATATGTTCAGATAAAATGAATTTTATGCTTCAGGGTGGAAGACTCTTATCTGAAAAGGCCAAAAAACCCCAATCATCTTAGCTCTCATGTCCAACACAGCATGGTCAACTAGGTGCATGGTGGGAAATGTCGCCTTCCTCTGAGAAAGCGACCATTTGCTGTTATTAGGTGGAGTTTGTAAACTTGTATGGAAAATCTAACTGTGTCTTAAAATCTGTGTTCTCTAAGAAGTGTCAAAGAACTGAAAATATAAAACACTTTGTACTTTTGTCTCTAATTATGATCAAAATGGATATTAGTAGGGAAAAATGTTAACTGTAAAAATCATGTTCTGTTCTTTAGTATACTTTTGGTTTTTATTTGGTCAAGTGAATTAAAAAGAGGTTACTAGAGTTTTATGAAAGCTTATTTTTTTAGGTTTTTCTGAAAACAAAACCTGTATCATTTGCACTGGAGCAACAGTTATTGCCCTGCTCAAGGGTAAGCCAAAAAGTGTTTCATCACAAAAGTAGTTCAAGGTAATTAGTACCTTGTTTCTTTAAATTAAATTAGAAGTGCAGAAATAAAACTCAAGTAAATCTCAAGGTGAAGAACAGTCAAATCTTTGGAATTTTATCTTGCCTCTTTTGTCTTTCTTGATGTTCTAAACAAGTAGATAGTTTATAATTTAGAATCCAAATCTACTCCCACAATGGTCTTTCCAGGAAATAAATTGTATAACGAGACCTCAAATACATATTTGAGACCTCAAATGCACATTTGATTGTGGTGGAACATCAATTGTCTTTTTGCATTAACAAAGATTTTCATGTAAAGCTCTTTGGAAAGAACTGAAAGGAGCTTTATGATGAAGAGCAGATGTTTCTTTAAATGTGTGCTATTATAATTTTATGAATACTATTGAGCAGTGACTGTTGTAATTGGAGTACCCTTAATTTTTTTAACAGCTATAGTTTAGGGTCTTCTAGAGTACCCACTTGAAACCTCCTCCTCCAAAATTTTACATATAATTGTGCTAGCAGACCTAAATGGCTAAGTATCTGGTACTTAGACTTTTTAATTACAGATTTTTTGACTGAATTCCTGTTTTCTCTCAACTTTTAAACAACACAAAATGAAAGGATTTTTTATTGAAATGCGATAATTCATGATTTTCCCAACAGTTTCTAAGGGTTGAAATATCTTTTCCAACCAAAAGATGTATTAGTTAAATTTCCTCTGTAATTCCAGTCTGTCTGTTTCTTGTCAGATTTCTTTCCAGGTTGGAGAGCATTGCACATTACCTCCTTTATCAGTTCTCAATCTTTTTTCTCTCCGGCTCCTAAGCATAGATCTGTTTTTCCCATGTCTGCCCTTTAAATTGCACAAAAAAACCCCACCCCAACCTTGGAGTTTGAAAAGCAGGAGGGAAGGGAAAAAGTCTTTCCAACCAATTTACAGATTAACAAAAAAACCCATCCTGTACAGAACCACCTTAAGGAGATCAGAGTTTTTACGTGAAGTCTGTAATATAAGATTTGATTCAATTGAACTGCTTTTTGTGGTGTGTCTCATCTGGTGGTCTTCTGCTCCAGTTTCTGTGGTCTGTTCTTCATTTGAATGACTGTACCCTCCCACCAAGGAAAGATTTATTACTATTACAGTAGATTAAAATTATTTAAAACCCTATTAAAACTTGCCGGTTTAATGTATGTACCTTTGTGCTTTGACCAGTCACCTGAACACTGTTGCAGAAAGTCACAAGTATATCTAGGTAAAAATCAGGAGGCAGAGTTGAACAATTGCTTGTTTCAGCAATAAGGAATATCTCCTGGTTTATATTGAGGTGGCATAGCACAAGCTGTCTGATATAGCAGCCTGGGGAAACTTCACAGTAATCACCTGTTTGTGGTTTTTTCCCCTGTATTTTACTTTACCTTCTTTACATTGATTCATTCATTAGTGTATTTTTGTTATAAAGAATAGCAATTGCTTTCTGTCTTACTTCACGTGAACCCTCAATGTTGTTACATATTAACGCTGTACTTTGTTACTGTCCAAAAACAACCCAAGCAAAGACTAAACATTCTAACTTCACAAAAATAGCATGTGTTTGGTTTTTTTTTTCTACACCACCCCTCCCCCCCCTTTCTAATGAGCAAGAAAACAAGGTCATTCTAACTTTTCTGGTTACTAAGGTATTGCCTCTGCAAGCTTGCTGTTTAATTCACTTACATCAGAAAATAAAAAAAAAATATGAGTGCTGTCAAAGATTCTGGTAAACATTTTGCCAATGTTTGTCAAATGGGAATGATTTTAATCATCCTTTCGATTTTCATTGTTCTGGGCATCATCAGCCTTAAAGTCAAAACTGAAGTTTCTTATCTTTCCTGTTATGACTGTTTTCTCCATAAAAGAAACTTGCCATTTCTCTGCCATTTGGGAAGTTATATTTAGAACAAGAAACCTCTGGTACATTGCAGTAGGTCTAATTCTTTGTAGAAAACCTCTGTAAGTCTGAAAACCTTGATTCTCCAAAAAGCAATTCTTTAATATTAATCTCTTGAATTCTGAGTTGACTACCTGGTATTTTGGTCCTGTGACACCTCTATAGCACTATGTAATTATGAGGTGGCTAGAGCAGGCAATGATAAAACCAGTCTCAATTTCTTTGAATATATGAGACTTGACAGTTAAAGCCAGCTGAAACTGCAGGGGACTTCTGCTCTAATGTTGCTGAGTCACTTTTGATAACTCAGTTTTATTGAGTTTGGCTTTAAAAGATTAATGGATGCTTGGATAGATGCTGATGAATGGAGCTTGAATTCTCATACTTTTCAGAAGGGAATGAGATGTTGTACATACTAACGCTGTTCTTATTCATAATTGTTCCCAGGGATGGGTGCATTTTGTTAGGGTTAGGGTAGAGAACTGAGAAGTTCAGGTCATGTTGTGGCAGCTCCTGACCTGCTGTAGACAGATCCATGATTAAATAAATATTTTATTGACAGATTTTTTTTCCAGGTGGCTTCTCATTCGTGGCATTGTCAGTAAGAGATAATGTGGTAAGTGGGGGATGCAGGATGTCAGTATTGTAACAGCAGAATGCTATTGACGTCTTCCCTTTACAGACCACTGTCTGAACTGTCTTTTGATCAAAACATTCCCATCTGATGTCCAGGGTCTCACAGTCTAGGTTAATCAGAGTAGTGTTTAGTAATATTCATAATGTGTATCATTTATTCTAGATTAACGTTATGATTCACATTGAAGAAATTATCTGGATTGTTGTTTAAAGGCATTATTAAACTAGAAGACCTGAATCCTGTTGTTTTTTGAAGCAGTACTCCTCCCAAAGTATTGAAAGCTTTTCTATTCCCCAAAGGACTGGTTTTTACAGTCTTAAAAGACTTAAATGGCAGAGGTTTTAAGCATGCACATTTAGAATTAAAGTTCATGTCTGGATGTGTGTGAGAGTTCCACAGATCATTTTTGGGTTTTTGTTGCTACAACAGTCTCTATTCTCAGCCAGATAAGAATGAGACTGAGCTTTACGTACCTTTGTATTTCTTCTGGTATTCATTTCATTTTTCCTCAGTTTTCTTTTCTGGTCTTAAAAAAACTCTGTGGTCCTGTTCTGGTCTACTTCTGTCATTTCATTGACAAGTAAACACCTGTTGTATTTCATGTTCATCTGTTTTTATAACATAAACGATTTCATAGTTGTGTAGTCAATGATGAATAGCTAAATTACCTGAAATGCTGCAAGTTTGTTAAAGCTGAGAACTTAAGTCTCTTGTTGAAGGTTTCTGACTTTGACCTCCTTTGAATTAAAAGCTGCGCAACAGATGGAGAATATACCAAGTAGTTTATCACGCATTTTACAGTACTTAAGCTAACATAAGATGATCAGAAATTTTATGATTTTATCACAGTAAAACTTTATTATCCTAGTCTTGGGGCATTAACTGAAGAATAGAGCTCAAACTCAGGTCCATTTCTGGTAGAAGTTTTGGTGCAGATTTTAGCATATCCTTGGGCTGTTGCATTTCTGATGTTCTGACAGTTATTACCTCTTCAAGTAAGAGCTTGAGAACTATAGAAACAGGCAGAGAAATATCCCCATCCTACTTCTGTGCATAAATGTTGCCACAGTAAGAATAATTTAGATTTTACATAAAATATACCTCTGCATAAACATCAGCATTAAACCTGGTTAGTTTTCACCAGTTGGAATTAACTAGATCATGCATATAGTGTAGTCTTTAATATTTGTGATTAGTAAAACAATTTCATAGTCGTTATACATGTGTATCTTCTTGTAAATTATTTACAATAGATAGCTGAGGACTTGTTCTTTCACATAATAATTCCAGAGCCACTAAGACAGTACTGTGGGGTTTTTTTCCCCAATTTTAGCTTCATCATCTTTTAAACTCTTTGCAGTGGTATTCTTTATGCTGCGCCAATATATTTAAGAGAACTAGCTAGAATTGTATGGAAATCAGACCCCATTGGATATGGGACTATTAGAATAGAAAAAGGACTCCTTGTTTTTTAAGTTGCCATCTTAGCCCTCTCCCATGCTTCAGTTGCCTTTGCTTTCAGGACCAAGTTTCCCTTGTGTAAGAAAAAGTATAGAAACTGGCAATAAACCTGAGATCACTTACCATTCTCAGCACCCTATTTCATACAGCGTAGTAGAGGACAATCGGTATCTGTGTCTTGACATGTGCAAAGTCAAGTATAGATGAGTGTCTTTAGGATAAGAGTAGTCTTCTGCTTGGCACATGTATAGCAGGAACCAGGATGGCCAGGCAGTGAGAGCATCAAAATCCTGTTACTGACAGATGATGTTGATTTCTTTGTGTGCATGTGCCACCCATAGAGCTTCCAGTTGGGGATTCCAGGGCTCAGGGATTCCAAAATCTTCTAGCAGCTGATTATTTCTATTAACAAGAAAGGATAGAACTCTAGCAAGTGGTGAAATTATGCAATGATGAATAACCACTGGCCATATTCTCCTTGTTTGTCTTCACCATGTTTAAAGCTGTTACTTCTGAGGGAATTCACACCCATATGACTGCCTTTAGTTTGGCAATGAAGATAAAGGGCAGCCTTCAAGATAGTGTACTTAAGTGTGTCTTCCATGTTAGAGTCCTGATGGGAGTCACCTCAAATGGGAAGATTAAAAAAACCTGCTAATCAGGCCAAAGAAAATTTTTCAAGAAGGGCAGTTGTGGGAGGAGGAGTTAAGAGGGAGAAGAAACTAGACCTCTTTGCTCTATAACTATGAACTTTCTTTTCTCCTGTTTCAGTCACAGAACATTCACTTGCAGCTAATCAACTCATATTTTAGCCCAGTAGTGTATATGATATTTAATACTTATGTCTCAAGAGAGAAGTGTATATCAGTTATCTTAGAGGTGTGCCTGTGCTTCTAATTAGGATACCGATGGATTGTTCCTACCTACTTCTAGTATGTATGCATGTGCTGCGTACTAGTATGTCTATCTCTTTGCTTCTTAACTAGATAATATGTCCCACAGGAAAACTAGATATGGGAGATTGCTTTGTGATCAGAACTGGATTTTTCAATGATTGCATTCTTAGGCTATAAATAGCCTTTTTATATTAGTTATGTTAACTCCTGTTACTGATTGCATTAAGACTTGGAGTTTATGAACAGCTGCAAGCACTTTATAATGGTACAGAAATGGTATCAACTGCTGAGAAACAGGCTGGAAGTTTGCAAGAATTTGTTCTCATAATCACTAGAGTTTACTCCTATGTAGTGAGAAGGAAGCCTGTGCAGTATCAGGGTTTTCTCATAACTCCATCAACACCACTCCATTGGTGTGCTTTTCAGTCAGGCCCGAACCTATTAATTGTGAAACTAGGCAGCTGAAAAACTTTGGAAGGAGTGTGTGTAACAAGGCTTTAAGATCCCACAAGTTTGTAAGGAGAATAGGTGAGGACGGAAACCTGCATTATGGTCTTTGATACTGCAAAATCTAGAGCCGCATTAAAAAGCAGTGCTCAGATTTTTGCCATTGTTCTTGCAGTGTGACCCCTTCTGTGATCCTTCAAGCGGGGATCAACAATCTGGTGAGAGAAGATTTTTTTTCCAGGCTGGTGTGACTTTCTGTAACATCAGCCCCTCTCTGATTAGCATGTTGTAGTATTAAGGATCCAGTAACAGTGTCTTCCACTTTGGTAAACAGACAGGATCTGCCTAGTTTCTGTCTAGTACACTCATTAGGGCTAAAGGAAAAGTGTCCATATCCTGATTTTCATACTTCAACTTACTTCCCATATCTGTATCTTTTGACTAGTTACACTTAATATTTATATCTGACTGTTCTCATTAAGTTATATTTTAAAGTGATTTTCTTTGAAATTTTGTTGAAGTATGGGGGAGGGGGTGTGTGTGTGACTTGTTCAGGAGGTAACAGCTCTCTAATTTCAGATTGTCCTGGAAAGCTTTTTTACCTCTGCTGCAGTGTTGTATTAAGATTTGTGTTAAGATGTTAATTTTCTGGGTAAAATATTAATTTCTCAGGATAGACCTGGGAGAGAGCAAGGGCATTTAGATTTGTCAAATGTGGAAAAATAAGTGCTCTAAATAGTTGAAGATTAAGGGTCCTGCTTGTGATGCTGTGGAAGAAGGTTTAAATCCTTCTCTTAATTTGAAGTGATCTGGTTAGCAAGTCATTGCTCTAAATTGAGCAAAGTTGGCTCTTCCTAGTGTTTTTATATCAAATAATTCTGAATAAAAGGTATCTCACAGCCAAAAGTTTTAATTGGTGGTATTCTGATAAGCTGTAGTCCACGATTTGTTAATTCTGTAATAGTAAATTACTTTGAGTTCATTGTATTAGGGTAACTTTGGAACATGGGGCTTTCAAAGGAAGTTTGTGTGTTGTCTCCTCTGGTGAACTCACTGGGCAATGACATCCATTCTTACCCAAGTGTCCACATAACTACTCATAAGTATGTTCTTAGGGTAATATGCTCCTCATTCATGGAAATGAGGAGCAACCATAAAAATGATATGCTGTGGGTTTTGTGTTGGCTTTTTTGTTGGATTTTTTTTTTTTTTCTTAACATAAGATCAGAAGGAGTTGAAAGGATTTTTGAAAATGATTCCTCTTAAGTTACTTGTTAAAAAGTTTTGTACTTTGCCCTTTGTACTTCTGCCCATGAGACAATGACCTTATTAAATAACACTGAAGATTAAGCATTAATACATTTCTGAAGTTAAGTATCCAGTAGGAGGTTTGTAACTTGGTTCTTTTTTAGCAGGCACTGGGCAAACAGATAGAAGACTCATAGGTATGAAAGATAACGTCAGTCTTGTAATGATCCTGTTAACCCTTTGGCAATAACTGCAAAAGCTTATGTAAAGAATAGACTTTATGGAAAATTGGAATATGTAACTGCTGCGTCAGCTAAGCCATAGAGAAGACACAAGGTATTCTAAAATAAGAGGCCTTTGGAACAGCTGAGTAATGAACTCCTTGTGGTTGAGTGTTATTTTTCTTCTGGAACGGAGACTTCCCAAATCCTGAATGAGTTTATAAATCAGAAACTACTTGGCTTTTCAGGCCCAGAGGAGGGGCATTTCTAGGATCACTGCAGAGAAGCAGTAAGTTAGTGGAAAGGACTGAGGAGGTCTAGGCTTTTTCTGCAGAGGTATTGTGAAGAAGTGATGAAAAAATACTTACAGTCTGTATTTGTGCCTTATATGTTGGTACAAATCTTATACGAATCTGTTTTAATCTCTTCCTAAACTCTTCCAGCAGCATTACAGTTTTGAAGTAGGGATTGTCCTTACCTAAGTACAAAAATCATGACCTGGGAAATTATTTGAATAGACTTCTCTAAACAAGGTTTAAGATAGTATGTAGCATTATGACTCCAAGACAAAACACTGATTAAGTCCAAGCAGTCTCAATGTACAGGGAGGAAAATGCATGGTTTGTGGAGCTCTTGTACTTGCTTGACTGACTGATGTTTGGTTTCTGTGTAACAGAAATACTAGCATGAGAAAGACTTCTCTTTCTCAAATGAAACTAGCTCCTTCAAAAGACAAATGTATGAAGACACTAAAACTGGAGCCAGTGATTCAGCTGTGGCACCAAGAAGCTGCCTTGTCTTTGACCACTCTCTTTCTGCAACTAGTGTTTCTCTTTGCTCTGGTTCTATGTGTATTATTAAACACATTTTAGAGTGGAAAACTGACATGATGAAAAATTGTTTTCTAATACAACCAGCAGGTAATTTTGACTGTCAGAAAATACAGTCACTGAGAATTTTTATCAAAGAATCTTGCTTTAAGTATGTTTAAGGGTAAGTTTTGACCCAGTTATATCATAGCTATAACCAGGGGGAAGAAGGAAGCTGACGTGTTAGTAATTGAAGGATAGCATTAAAAAGGAGTTCAGAATTCATATGGTACATGTTTCTTGGCCAGCAAAAGGACAGTGATCTGCTGAGAACTATGAAATGATGTATTTGGAGTTGGCTTTTCAGTGCAGGGTTTGGGATCTAGGGTTATCTTGCTTTGCCCTTAAGCTGGTCCAGCATGGTGTGTTGTTTGTAATGCCTGGCTTGTCCATACAGGCTAGAAAACGAAGAGCAGAAACCCTGAATTGTGCTGATTCTTATTTTGCGGTGTGTTAGTTTCTTAAAATAGAAGCATTTAATAGGTGGATAATTGTACAGAGAGACTGTGGTGGCTCAAACATTATTGTGAAGTTCCTAGTTATGTCATAATATGTATGTTGCTTTACAGGTAATATAGTCTGTTTTAGCACAACTGTTTCTGCAATAGAAATCAATCGTTATCAACCTTCTAAGAGGGTGTGTGTTGTGTTTAAGGAATAAGACCTTGTTACTTTTCTTTGTATAAGGGACTACAGCAGTAGAAAGACAATTGGTCCCCTCACTCAGTCACTCCAAAACCTTATTTTTTTTGTGGGGTGGTTTTAAATAAAGTAGTTATTTGCCAAATGTATGCAAATGTACCTGTGCAAAAAATACCCTGTATGTGTTTCCACAGTCACGTTGGTGGTGTTCACTGACTCTTCTAGTAAAGAGATTAGGTGACTGCCTGTGCCAAGCAGAAGGGAGCACTTCCTCAAGGAAGCACAGACAGTACCACAAATAACTTACCTGACTTTATGTTGGTCTTGTGTAATAATCTTCTGCCTTAGCTTAAGGAAAAAAACAAATACAAAAACAGCATCAAACTTTTTTATGACTTCTAATGAATTTCTATTCTCTGTTGGTTTTTTTTAATCTACGGAAGCTAAAGCTCAGCCTGATTTGCTCTTGTTACCTATAAATGCCCACATTCCTGCCTTATGTCTGGCAGTGCCAGGAATAGATCAGCTGATGTGACTCCACATCCAGTGCCTTAAGTACACCACTGACCTTCCTCTTCTAGCAGGATATCTCTATTCCATATGTTGTTACAAAACCCTTCCTTGGAGCTACAAACTCTTACGAAGAGCTTTTCAATTCTTGCCCACTCAATTTAGTCACGCTTTCTTTAGTGGCAAGAAGTAGAAGTTTTTTGTATTTTGGAGTATCTAAAAAGTATCAGCACAATGTTTTCAGAACTGTATCTGGTAGCTTAGTGACAAAAATAGGAGTGAAAACTGCATGAACATAGTCACTTTACAGAGCTGTCAAGCAAGTGAGCTGGATCTGATTTCCTTTATGTCCACCAGCAGTAGCAAAATTCTTTGCAAACCTCCCGTGGACGAGTCAAATCTCATACCTGTAGAGGAAAAAGTGGTTATATATGTTTCCCTGAAGGCATAATTGGCTTTCAGAGCCCTTCTGTATCTCCCATTTATCAGCAGAACTACTCTTGACTTTCACATGGTGAAGTTATTCTGCAAGGCTTGCACTTAGTTGAGATGTCCTTTATTTTGTTTTATTTTATTTAATGAGTATTTGTGAAATTTAAGTGATAAAAATATTTCTCAATGTAATTTTTAGTACTCTTGGGTGCAGCTGATGTGTACTTTCATTAGCATAAGTAAATTACTGTTAGCATTTTTATTTAAAGTCATATCTGAATATTGGATTTTTATTACAAAGTCAAACACTACAGTTAAGTTTTTGCTTACTTCCTAAATAGGTCTGATCTGTATATCTGACTTCAGAAGACAAAATACAGATAATCGCACTGAGGAAAATAATCCTCTGCTTCACCTTGCAGACAAATAGGTCAATATTATTCA
The DNA here is from genome assembly GCF_023634155.1 of Falco peregrinus. NCBI lineage: Eukaryota > Metazoa > Chordata > Aves > Falconiformes > Falconidae > Falco > Falco peregrinus. The sequence continues at coordinate 23,734,753 of NC_073728.1, forward strand.
TAGAACAAAAAGCAGCACATGCTTTTCAAGAGCCAAGGACCTTCAGTACCCAGGGGTAAGGAAAAATGGCTTGGGTTATTTTTATTTCTTTCCCAATAAAGCCACTAATGCAATGCACCAAGATTTAGAGTTACTGTTTCCCAGATATTTTTTGATAAGATCCAAGTGAAAAAGATTATAGAGGAAGTCCTTTGTTCTGGTGCTGCAAACATATGCATGTCTAATATTCCTGTGAGTAAAATGCCTACAGGATCTGGCTCTTGTACCATAAGTTCTTTTGTGAACCTTATAGCAAAATTTTGAAGCTGTATTAACAGAATTCTGAGAACATGCTCCCATAGGAAATGAAAACTGTGTGCCTGAAAGGTAAAAACCTAATTGCAGACACTTGACATTTATCATAGCTGTCTCTAGTAGAAAAGGATGTTCATTCCAAATATTACAGAATTAACACTTTAAACTTGATCTCTAGAATAGTGTTTTATTCTTCTGATTTCTCGAAACAGCCATAAGGATTTTGGACTGGAGCCTAAGAGAGAAAAATAAAAGTAAATAAATATAATACCTTAAACCTAGAAGGTTAGTTGCTATGGATCTATTTCTGCTATAGGCTCAATGTAAAATAAGGCAAAGTTAAAACTGAACCTTTGTTATTTACCCAAGGAAATGGGCAATAGCTACTGCATTTTAATTGGTTTTATGGCTTTATTAAAAGCTCTTGTTTTAAAGCTAACTGAATAAGGATCAAATGTCTGTCTGCAAACAAATTATCTTTGATTTGGCATCAGTTTCTTACCAGCTTTTTTTATCCTGTATGTCTCATTCAAGGACAACAGGTTTTGAAAGTTTAGGAAAATATTTGTCTTTACTTTCTATTCTTTGGCAGTATTTTATTACTATTTGAGAGCTGCAGGTAGGTTTTGGGAGGGAGCTGTATTCTTTTTGTATTTACAGTGCTTGTTCTTGTTCATCAACAGAATTTACTTAAGCCCTACTGATTTTAGGATTTCAGGAAAGTGATTTAGCATGAAAGTATAGATGCTTTGAATCCATGGATTCTCAAGTGTCTTACTGGTGCCAATGACTTGATATGTAGCTTTTGCCACTTAACAAAACTCTCAAAACAGAAAATTGCATGAAATAACATTGTTTGTCTTTAACTTGCCAGTATATAGTTTCTTATATCTTGGAGATAAGTTTTTTTTCCCCCTAGATATTCTGGGATTATTTCAGACTGTGCTCATCTCCAGTACTGAGGAAAAAACACTATTGATAATGATCCAGTGAATTTTAGCATGAATTATTGTAATGTTTGGTGAATCAGTTCTGAATGCTTCTAGGACATATACATGAGATGTGTGCTAAATAATATACTTGCAGTAACTTTTGATGAAACTACAGTAGTCTGTATATCTGATATATTGTTTGAGATGTTGTGAATGCTTAATACAAATAATGTTTGCAGAATGTCTGCAATCTTCCCCTGTGGTGAGCAATGTTTCTGATGTGAACTGCTTGTTCAAGAGTTATAAAAGAAGTCTCCAATATCACAGTTCTAACATCTGGTTAATAATTTGGTTTACAATAATTATTGCTTAGTCATGCTGCATAAAACCAGAAAACTGTTTTTCTACTATTAAGCACATTGAGACCTTTAAAAAAAAGATTATAGCTTGCCTTATCAAATAAGCTATGCAAAATTTCACCCTTTTTGACAAAGAAGAAAAGAAAAAACCTTGACTTCCTCAACAGAACCACATTAAGGAAACCAGGCTTGTTATGGAGATATTTGATACATAAAGTAAATATGCAAGTGGGGGTGATCAACAACTTGAGTTCATGAAGCAGTCTTAAATTTCACACACTTGTAACATTTTTCGTGCCACATTTTCAGGCCTTTGTTGCATTGCAAAGGTAGGAATTGCATTATTTTAAGTAAAAGGGGAGTTTTGCTACTGCTTTGAATAAAGGTAATTAAGAATCATAGAATTAAACTCCATGGATTCAGTGCATCTATTATGCTTAGTTGCTTTCCTGAAACCCTAAGATCAGAAGCACTGAAGAATCTTTTGTTTGCTGGAAGAAGCCAAGAGAAAAAACCCCAAAGCTGTAACCACGCAGTGTAAAGTGCTAGAATACAGTCTTTAATGACTTGTTTTTTTGTTTTGTTTTGACAGTGAAGACAAGGTTCTGAGTGATAGAAATGCATGTTGTTCTGCTTATTTTTATAGGCAGAGTTATCAGTGTAAGCCTTTCCAAGGACAGAAGATGAGTTTTCAAGCTCTTTGGTTGGTTGAATTCTAGTTACCCCTACCCCAGTGTCATCTGTAATTGGCTTTGAGTAGGACTGAATTCACATAAACGGTGACATTCACTATACCCTTAGTCTTTTCTTTGAACTGACCCTGCAGTATTTGGGTTATGAGAAGTTACGTGTTAAGGAATATCGCAAACGACTTTCTTCTGCTTCACATTATCACCTGGATGAAGGTGGGAGAGTTCTGTGAAAAGCAGGCATGAGTTTGTCTTCAAGAAGAGCAACGTTGCCTGCAGTTATGCCAGTAACTCTGCAGAAATGGGTATGGAATTTAAACCAGTCTTTGCTTAGTGTAAATAAACAACATTTATAAGAAACATTTGTATTTAATTTTCACTTTTGTTTTATTTCTCTAGTGTAGTAAGAATTTTCTGATAAATGTAGACTTTTAAAATTGCATTATAGGAAATGTTTACATAACAAATATGTTATACATAGTTGAATATTTGTTACTGTGCTTTTGCCTCAGTTACTAGAATTCTGTACCTTGTGCAAGAAATTGATTTTGCTTACAGATTAATGTAGTTTTAAAATATAAAGTGTCGTAATTGTGTTTCAGAGTGTTAAAATACACCTTTTTAGAAGGCTATGGTACTGTTCCTAATGGAGGTTTATTGGAGTCCGCTTCCTCACGCTTTTGGTCAGCCTTAAACAAAACATACTTCTTCCTCACCCTCTCTGGCTAACACCTTAATAGTGGGTGGCACATCATGTATTTTGGGAATCAGGGTAGCCCTGTACAGTGTTTCTTCATAGCCACTGTAGCTTGCCTTTTTTTTGTTACCTCACTAAAAAGTGGAAGCAATGCAAAATCATCATGTCTGTGTGCACTAGCATCATCTCGTGCAACTCTACAGATTGGGGGTGTCTGTAAAGTTAAAAATACCCATAGAAGTATGGAAATATGACTCTCTCCTAAGACAGATGTATTAACTTCTAGGAAGTTAGTACAAACAAACTGTAAGTAATTCATTAGTTCAATTTATTTTGTAAATGTGGAGATATTTTTCAAAAATTCATTGCTGCATAATGTGCCTGAATCACTGTTAATAGGCTCCCCTGTTACTCAGAGGCTTTTAATATACTAGCTGTGTGAAAAATGAAATTTCACTGAATTATTCCTACAATATTAAATGGTTCTCATGAGCAACTTACAAGGACACAGCATATATTTCCTATGGCATAAGTCTGGTGGGTCTAAAGTAGTATAGGAACACATAGCTCTTACTGATTTGTGATGCATATACTTCTGTCTTAATAGTGTGATCATATACTACTTTTCTGGTATAGTAACTTCCCTTTCAGATTTAGATGTCTGCAGGTTGTGCTCTTAAACAGTTTTATCCTTATGTTGCAGCGTATCTCTGTTACACTCCTCAAAAATACTCTTTTAAAAATTATGTTTTAACTTCTCAGCTCTCATCCTCTCAATCCCCTGGTTCCCTACTCTTCCTCTCTTCTGGACCCCAGCACTCCACCCAGTCTCAAATCTTCAGTTGTCATAGTTATTATATTTTTGGCTGTTCTTTAGTTATTTATATGTTAGGAAGTGAAGGTCTTTGTTCTTGAGCGTGTAGTTGTGTAGGATTCCTCTGGTCTGTGCACAGCAGTACTTGGTGCTATGTGAGAGAGAAGAGATGTGTAACTTTGCTCAATCTAGCATTCAGAAAGCTAGGAAACTCAGTTTTAACTGTACTGTGTATTTTAATGGATTGCATGTTTTTTTGTTGTTGTTGTTGAGAAGTGAGCATCATTCTCTGAGGAAACCTGAGGGTTTTTCTCTTTTGACAAATGTATGGTAAGAAAGATGATTTTCTGTGCATTCTCTCCTAATTCTAAAACACAAATATTTTCACACTACTACAAAACTACCTGTCAACGATTGCTAGCTTTACTTCTCTTTATCTGTGTGCTTTGTAAGCACAAAATAAAAGTACTGGAAGTAGTAGTAGGAAGCAGCGCAGGATGTTGCCTTAGGTAGGTAGGTATTTGGTTATGCATAGTTGCAGAAATTCTCGAAGGCATGTGTCCTTGCTGAGGGCTCACTGTATGCCAAATTTAATAATCCTATTTATATTTGCAGTGCTTGTATCTATGCATGTAGTATTTCTCCTGAAATATCTCTTCTCTGTATTCAGAAGATGCTTTTGTTCTATCTGTAGCAATACTCACATTTCTGGAACTGGAATACTGCAGAAAGGGAAGGCAGGCAAGAAAGAGCCTTGCTTGTGAGGGGTAACATTTGTGCGGGCATATGAATGTGTATTTTTGTTTTTCTTTCTCATGGACATTGGAACCTTGGACATCATTTCTATTTTTTGTAACACAAGAAGGATCTGGAAATGTAAAAATGTTATATTAGCACTGCATAGTCAAGAGAAACCTACAAGTTAGCTCATAAAGTATTATTTTAGACTATTGATCATCCCCAAGCAATCATTATTTCTTAAATTCATGGAAAGGGTAACTGTGCAAGAAGTCTAGTTTAATTATAGTACTGAAAAAAAAAGGCAAGTCATCTCGGTGCCCCCCCCCTCCCCGCCCCCCCCCCCCCCAAAGGTAAAATTTTGCATTATCAGTGTGCTAATCTAGTGGTTCTGCCAGTATCTTGAATACATGTTTTTTCTCATTTTCATTCCAAACAGCTACGATGTTTCGTCCAAAGTTATTTCATACTTTTTTCTGTATTAAAATCTGATATGAAGTACTTATCACAGTCAACATGTTTTATTCTTAAGTAATATATTTTTAGCTAGAGCTGAAGGGCCTTGTTTAGATTCCAGAGGGTCTTTTGGCACAGGCATAAAAATGACTTGCTTAATAAGCATGGGGAATTATGCATACTGAGTACTATTACAATCAGATTTATTGTGTGCATGTATATAGACTAGACATACAATTAATCCAACACAGACTAAATGCCTTCTTTATCTTTTGTATGAATAACTTTGTACTCTTCTAAAAACGTTTTTAAGGAATTAAATTTAAATGGCCATAATGTTTTCAAATTGTTTTACAATCAGTTAAAGACCAACCGATAATTTGAGATAAACACCCACAAGTCAACTGGGCTTGTTACGTGGTAAGTAGAAGAGTAGTTATGCACCTGGTGTTGGATGCAAGGTGTATAAACAGTAAGAGTTGTAGTTTTCCTCCAGGGCAGCACGGAGCTTCATAGCAAACTAGATCACACAATGTGAAAAAGCCTTGTGTACATGTATCACAGCTGAATAATTTCCAGTGATTCTTGGAGATTGTGTAGTGTGTTTTTAAATAGAAGAAATATTGATTAGAAAGTGAGGATGTGATTTAGATTGCTTAAATCTAGGACTGATATAAGAGTGCAAACATAAAGATTCTGTTGCATTTTTATTCCATTTGTTTTTCTGGCCTGAAATGACACACTGCTTTAAGCAACACTCGCCCCTCCCCCAAGGAAAGATAGTCACTTAAGCCAAATTGTACTGAGAATTGGTAATGTCTGTCTGCAAGGCTAAGAGCATGAAAGTAATTTTTCAGTTTTGCATTTGGGTTCCCTGAGATGAAAGGCCAATGTGCTAATACAGGAATTTTACATAAGGCACTTCAAGTGACATGATAATTGTGTCATTAAATGGATACTTTTTATAAAATAACTGGAGGCAGACAAAGCATTCATGTATGAAACATCTCTTCTTAAGGACAGTTTGAAAAATACTCATTTAAAGATGCATAAACAACACCCATGCCCTTTTTGTCTTTTGTAATAAAATAATTAAATAATATAATAATAAAATAACAGAAGGGGTAATGTTCTGCAAAAATTTGAAGACAGATGAGAGATTTAAGTGGGAGATGGACTTGAATATGCTTTAAAGACTTTAGGAACAGTGGTCAGAAAACCCACGGTGGTTGAGGTGAAGTACTGAATCACTGTAAGGTCTTATTTCCAATGGAATATTTGGTTTCATGACGTTGAGGGGTGTCTGAAAAGAGTAAGATGAACCTGACTGGAAATCAGGGTAGAATTAGATCTTAGAGATAAATTAACAGGCTAAAGCATCAGGACATGCTGCTAACTGGATCTGCAGAGTTTGGTACAAATAGTAAAGGTTTTGAGCCAGAACAAGAGTTAGGGAAGGTTGAAGCAGAGAGATATATATATGAATGGGCAGAGGTGCAAACTGAATTGAGGCGACTGGTAGTGTGTTTGTTGAAAGAAGTTTATGTTTAAAATTGCCAGAAGGCTGAGCTTGTATGTAAGCTCAAGGAAAGGTCTTGTCGCCTTTGTGTATCTGACACATGCTAAGATAGCTGTTTTGTTTGGGGAGATCTGGAATTCTTGCTTCATCTTGATCACACAAAAGCTTTGTGAAACTAGTTTTACAAGTATCTACCTCGTATACTTGTTTGAGGGAGAACAGAACTTTCATCTTAGTTATGAAAGGAGTCATGAACTGCCTAGAATTCAGTCATCAGTTGTACTGTACTTGCAGATATTAAGTTACCTACTCATGGTAGAGGCTGATGTGATGCTAAAGGTTCAGTTTGTGGATGGCAGAGAAGAAGCAGGGTGGCCGACTAGCATTTTTGTCATCATGGAAGTGGTCTGGTTAGGTCCAGGGGCTGTTTAGGACAGAGCTACTGAGAGGGCCTCCTTGGGGGAAGGTATTGCAGGACTTTTCCCTTCCCTGATGATGTTGGCCAAATAAATCTAGATCTGATACTATATTTGAGAAAGGTTCTCGTTTTTGCTTTGAATATGTACTCGTTATACTCAACGAGGCATCTAAAAATGGATTCTGGTATGGCAGTCATATACCAGTAAGCCAGTCATATTTCCTGCTTTGAATAACATGAAACCAGTAAAGGTTCTTACCATTTTTATTTTGTACACAAATGATCCCACATGTATAAATGAAATCAAAATGGGATTAACTTTAGTGATCCCTATGGTCCAGCTACTGGGTGGAGAGGGAGATTTTTTTTTTTTCTGTCCTGTGACATTCCAGTTTCTACAAGCAATCGAATTCTACAGAATATTTTGCACACAGAATCATCAACAATGTTAGAATGTAAAATGTATAACACTACACTGCATAGTTGCCATGAAAGGTAGGTCAGGATGTGTGTGTGTATGAGAGGGTAAGTCATAAATGCACAGAGCTTTTTAAAAAGTCTTTTAAATCTCAGTGGTTTAATACACTTGGCCATTACTTGTCTCTGTATAGTTTGACAAGGTTTAGTGGCACAATTAACATCGCACACTGTCTCCTCTCTGTCTTTGGTTCTTGAACAAATCTTTGATATGTTTTTCAGTTTCTTCTTGCCTTCTTTGAACATCTAACATTCTTCATACAGTAACCAAGGTAATTGGCAGTGTTTAGTGCCCTACTCTGCTCATAATCCTTTTCTGTTGGCAGAAACCCTTTAGAAAAAAAAAAACCACCCAGCTTTTTCATCAATTGAAGAAAGTGCTTGGCCATTTTCTAGCTCTAGTACTTTAGTCTCCTCTTGAATAAATTAGGCTTCAAGAAGTCACAACTTGACCTTCAGACTGTGTTATCTAGCCTTGAAGTATATCAAGAACAATTGCTGAATAGTTATTTCTGCTGGTAGTAAACCCTGTACTGATTATGGTACATTACTGTATATAAAGGGAGAAACTCAACAAACAGCACACAGGTGTTGGTTTCAGTCCTATGAGAAAAATCAAATTTCCCTTACTTATGTCTTCTCTGTGGTACTTTCAATGTGTTACAAGACATAAGCAAGTACTTGAAAAATTAGAAGATTTGATTTACTTCTGATAAATTGAAGACATACTAATGAAACAAAGAAAATTCATCACCTTGCACCAAGGAATTATTTATAGTTAAGATTGCTTTCTCCCTTATTTTCATGCTGTTGCTATGGGTACTGGCCATGCCCTGTGCTCCACCACTCCTTGTTTTTCTGCCTGTGGGTCAGGAACAGAGGCAGAACCAACCCAACAAAACATCAGCTGCCTTTAAGAACCTAAAAAAGAAGTCATGACTGTATGATCATGTATTGGATTTATGTGGCCAGGTTTTGGTAGCAGGGGGCTGCAGGGTGACTTCTTTGAGAAGCTGTTAGAAGCTTCCACTATGTCTGACACAGCCGATGCCAGCTGGTTCCAAGACGGACCCACCGTTGGCCAAGGCTGAGCCCATCAGCGACGGTGGTAGTGCCTCTGTGATAACATATTTCAGAAGGGGGAAAAAAGCTGCTGCACAACTGCAGCTGGAGAAGGTAGTGAGAATATGAGAGGGCCATAACTCTGCAGACAGCAATTAGATGGTATCTAGACTGAACAGGAACTGGAGCCCTCTGCTTGTCTTGTATCAGCGTGGCAGCCAGACTTCCTAGCTCATCAGATTATTCTCCAGCTGTGTATGCAAGCCCTCAGTGTTTTTCCTTTGGTCTTATTAATTGTAACTTGTTGGATTGGTGTCTGACACCACCCTTTTGGTACCCTGTTTGACAAGACTTTTAGGATGACCATAACACAAATAAAATACATACATTTATAGCGATATGAACATGGCTTGTGTGTGTGGAAGAGAAACAGCAGCCAAGAAACCCAGAAGACCTCTGAATGTAGGGTATCGCAGCATGGGCAGAGATGAGAAATGTGCTACTGACTTCCCGGTTTTCCTGTATGACTGAAGGCTGTTCAGTCTATGTACCTCATTTTCATTTCAGAACAAATGATTAGAGGTAAATTTTGTCAAAATACACTTTGTTTTTGTAATTACTAGTCTCTCATTATTATTACATCATCCACTTAACATAGTCTTTCTGTTCCACTTCGTTCACTTGTTTCAGTGAGTGTCTCCTGCATTAGATGAGCATCACATTTTTGCTGACAATTACAGGGCCTGATTTCCACGTCCAGCTGCTCCTGGTCTTTCTTTTCTGTTCCTGTAGTGGTTTGGATGTATCAGCAAAATATGCTGACAAATCTGTGATCAAGTGACTTTGTATAGTTGAAGGTTTTGCATGTTTTGAGTAGACTTAATAGCTTTATTGCAGGATTTACTCTTTATTTGAATATTATGCTTTGGCCAGAGAGAATAATGATGTGAATAAAATGAAAGACAAGTTGAAAAGTGCTGAGGGACAAAATGTTCTGTCAGAACAGCTATGCTACAGCAGTTAAATCTTACTGTTATATACCACCAGTGACTAGAAACAGATACCCAGAGACAGTGGTGGGCTGGAAGTATGTTGTAGCCTGATCCAGCAAAGCAGTGTTTTTGGTCTTATATCAAATGGCAAAGTGCTTCAGCATTATAAAACAAAACAACTATTTATTATAGTGGGCTAACCTACATAGCCTTTGTCATATTTGCTCTGAACATTCCTTGCATCACTTCAGAAATTCTGAGAAAATTTCCAAACTCTATGTTCTTTAGCTAAAAAACTAAACTTCACTTAGCCTTACAGAGTCTACATTTCTTTCTCCTCTAGTGACCTCCATGGCAATATGGATGTGATGACAAAGGCATTCTTCACTCAGAAGCTGTGTTGTAGTTCAAGCCACAACTTCTGTATGAAATTGTAAAAGTGAAAGAACGTTTTAAGAAAAAAAATATTTTTTTTTATTAAAAAAATATTTTAGGACTGCTGCAGAGGAAATGGGAAAGGAATGGGTCTCTTAATGGTGTAATTCAGAGACTTGGTGTTTTTCAGCTTCATCAAGAGATCTGCTCTCTGAGAAACCAACAACATAGTGTGAAAAACCTGGTAGAAACAATAGGTACTTCTTTTTATAGGTGGTATCTCTTCAGAAACATAGAGTGCAGCCAGAATGTGACAGTAACAGATTTGCTTTCTCTGGTGCTGGAACACAGCATTCTATTTATCTCTGACAAGCAAAGGATATGTTGGACAAACCGTGCTATTAAATGCAGAAAGCCTCATTTAAATAATGTTAGTGCTTTGACATAAATAGGGACAAGCTATTCAGACTTGAGGCTGATAATGTTCTGCCCTGCACTTTGTTGTACGCAGAAAGCAAAAAACCAGAAGTGTATTTTAGTGGCTTTGTATTTAGATTTCTTTCTCCCCCAGTCTTCATACATAACTTTCATGGAATGTACAGTAGTATGTGGATAATTTCTACCATATTGCTAATTTGGATATTTAGATAAAGAACACTGGTGCACTGGGAACTTTTTTCATTTTCTGTTCATTTCTATTTCACAAACTTTTTTTCTTTTTAATACGAAATAATGAAGTTCCTCCTTCAAGTCATATTCTTTGAATCGTCTAGTATGATTTTTCATCCCCTTCCTCTTTCTAAGTGTAGTTAGTCTGACTGGATGTTTTTCCATCAGTATATGGTAAGCACATTCTAAATGTTGCTATTGTATATAGTAAAGTGTAAAGCTGTGTATTATTATTAAACATATAAAATCTGTGTAAAGTTAAGACTTAGCAGGCAGTGTGGAAGCAAAGGACTGAAGATGCTAAATACCATAAGTTTACTAAGAGGGTTAATAAGCTGTTAATTTCCACTATATTAACTTTTAATGAAGATTAATTCACATAAAAGTACACTATTATTAATCTTAATGCAATAATCAAGTCCAGTCTGAATATTGATCTCTTTAAATTGAACAATAAGGCTTTTGAACTTTTTTCATAAAGGACTTGGTTTGGGAGAAAAATATGAAAGTCTTAGTCACTACCAAGATGAGTTTTGTACCTTGCATTTTTCTATGGATTTCATGAGAAACGCCAAGCTCCGAGTGAAGATAGTGGGTCATAAAACATGTACATTTAGCTTAAATAACTTAAGCTTTGTACTGTGGGTAGTGTTGGTTGGACATACCCAACTATATGAAAGAGCATGGTGATTCTGACACTAAGGGGTGGTGGTGCATGGTTGGAAGGGAGAATAGCTTGCATACAAATATGTTTGGAAATTGGATTACCACTGAGTTTTACAATTACTTCCCTCGGTTAAAGAATTTTACCTAAGTTTCACTGGATTGTCATCATTACCTACCTGTCTGTCTGTCTATCTATCTATCTATTTGTTCATTTAATAGTGGATATGGAGATGTAAAACTCTCCTGTCTTCCTAATAGAGATCTACATGTCTGTGTACCAGCTTTAGGTTTAAGTGGGGAGCCGTGTGTACTGTGCACTGAGGCCAAGAAGTGATTTACATTTGATTAGATGTCTGTCTGTAAGTGGTACATAGAAGACAGGAATAGGGAAACTTTTACCTTTTCCCAGGGCCAAGAGGTTTTTTGTGTAGCTTTGTCTCAGATGTTAATGTACACACTTAACATTACTCAATAGTGTAATGAAAAATAACTAAGACTTATTTCTATCATGGCGTGTAAGACATAGGCTCTCCACTCTGATTTAAGGTTAGTATGAATAAGAGTCAGAAATTACTTGACTATAGCCAGCTGTTCTAAAAATGAACAGTTCATTTTTAGTGTATCTTTATTTTACAGTCTCTCACTCTGTAACTGTTTAAACTTCATAATAGCTCCTCTTTCAAAGGACTTGGGAAAAGTTATTGATCCAGATCAATGTGAACTGCATTACCCCACTGAGATTTTTCAGAAGTATGATGATTACTTTAAACCATTCTAGTGACTGCTGTGAACGAGATGAGGAAAAGTTTTCATAAATTTAAGAATGGATTTTCTTCTAGGAAGAGACAGATACAGGTAATATTAGTAGATTCTTACCTATCTGCCTGGCAATGGGGGCTCACAAATTCACAATGCTACACCCCAGTAATAATCTGCCACATTAGCCCTTTCTCCTTTTTTGTGCTCTGCCTCTTTCTCAGGACTGAAAAGAGGTTTATACCCTATGCACATCAGATGAAGTAATAGATGGAACCTAAGTCTCTATCTCTATTGATGTTAGGACAGACTGAGGTTTGGCATTTAATTTCTTTAAATTTTAGACTGTATAACCTTGTTTAGTTAAAGGTGTTTTTTTTTAATATATATATATATATATATATTTGGTTTTTGCCTTTTCATTTCCAGTGTCCCCAGTGTTTACACTGGCAATTTTATTTCACCTGTAAAGAGTAGATCTGTGAACATGTTCTTACATATCCATTGTGAATAATTAATGCAAGTAAATCATTTAGCTGCTCTGCAGTGTGTTTATCTTGTATAAGTGATCTTTTGACTGTTTAATCATTTGGAAAACCTGCTAATTTTCTTTCATTTCTGCTATTCCATGGAGTTGTATTATTTGAAATTTTTGCTGCTGATGTTTAAATTTCCTCACAGTTTTCTAGTTATTCATACACATCTTACCAGTTGTACTTGAAATACCTTTTTAGCTGCTTTTGTTTAGAATCTCTGTAATCTGAAAAATATCTCTGGTAAGGCAGAATAATTTGAGACTCTCTATTTAAATAAAATGTCCCACCCACCCCCACCTTTCCTTATAATATTGTGCATATAAATAATGTGTATCCTATTTAAGGACTTTAGTGTGGTTTTTACTTCTGTAGTTCCCTTTGCATTTCTTACTCCTGATTTGGTTCTTTATTGTGGTAATGGCTGTTGATGGTGTGTCCCAATCTGATATCGGAAGTCCGTATCAGGGACGGTTCTTAAACAATCCCAAGAGCGAGATTAAGGCACAAACGAGGCCAGATGCCATACAACCTTACAAGTTTTATTCTCTACAATAACTGATACTTGCGATAGGACAGAGAGGAAGAGAAAGAGAAAGTCAGAATCCCTAAGCAAGAGAACGGGAGAGGCGCATCTATTCACCCCCACCAATAGGACTCCAGCGATGTTTTGTCTCGGCGTGGTTGTCCAAGTCCCAGACTCTGTGGAGGTGAGTGGGTGGAGCAGGTGGAGTTGGTGAAGCCCGTGGAGTCCTCCGAGCTGCCAAGCACCAGAGTGAGTGGAGCCCCAGCAGTTATAGGTTTTAGTCCACACCATTTCCCCGAAAAACCGCCCAGTTCTCTGAAACAGTTTAGTTTGCACCATTTTTGCCCGCGCGCCCAGGTGTTACTGTGCTGGCTCCCCAGCCCCGGTTCTGCCGGCCCGCGTGTCTCCGGCGGCAGCCGTCCCGTCGGAGGCTCTTTCACAACAACAACAGGATGTTGTGGTCACAAAGTAGATCAACAGGGAAACGGCGGTCGCGAAACAGTGATGTTGAGACAATTTTATTTTCTGTCCTTACACATGGTGATAAATCTGTCACTTTCTATGTTTGATCTACATGGTATTTATTACTGCAGTTCTTACTTAAAACATGTTGAACTCCATGATGTAGCTGTTCTTTAATTCTCTAATTATAGTAACCTTTTGAGCAAAGTATCATATAATTACAGCTATCGTATAGTTAACAATAATCTCATTTTCTGCTCTAAAAGTCATTGTACTATGAGTTAATTGTCCAAAGCGTGGAAGTTGCTTTCTCTAGACCTTGCCTTTTGTTCAGTTTTATACAGAGAAATGAAATATTCCATAACTATTTTATTGCTATTTATATTTTGCTTCTGTTGACCAATATTGAAAAAGTGAATGATCAAATTCAGGATTAAATAATTATATTTATATTTTAACTTTCCTGTTGTCTTTAAAACCTTGTTTCTCTTCAGTTTTACTGACGTTGTCTTTGAGATGATTGCATGTCAGCATTGTCCTCATTCTGCCATTTTTTCTAATATCATAATGTGATTGTCATACCATTTGTTTGAAAGAACTTTGCTGGTATATTTTTGCAGATAGCTTATTATAATTTAGAGATGTGCATAATTTAACCTCCCTTTTTATAATACAACATATTTACACATCTAAAGCAGCAGTCATATGAGGAAGTCTAATTGCTTTACAAATCTTAATGAGTTCAATCTGTTACCCTGCTGTACAGAAACAGACTTCCGTTCCTCTGCCCCATTTTACAAAAAGGAAACTGAGGTACTAATACTGACTTACCCAAAGTCAGATGGCAAATATTTATTTTTAAACTAAGAGTTGGACCTTTTTTGCCCATAGGTAATCTCAAATATTTTTTGTTACTTCTTCACATTGCTATTTAGTTCCACTTTTTTTGGAGGGGTTTTTTTTCATTCATGGGATGGTCAATCTGGTGCTGGATTAGGTAGGGCACAGAGTCTGTACAAAGAGTCTGGAGGAGGGTAGTGACTGTATGTGCTGTATGATATAGACAGCTGACATAGTGCCATAGTAAACTATCAGAAGACTACTATAGAAAATGAATAGATATTGTTTTTGATAATGTGCACATACTGTTAGTGTGAAAGTAAATATTTTTTTAATACCTTCTAGCAGAATATTTAGGTCTAAAAAAATCCGTTGTGTTTTGTGGCGACAAATTAATGAACTGCTGGAGAAATTAAGCTTGTCAGTGGTCTTATATTTCAATAGAGGCTGGAAATTTGACATTTTTGCTCTTTGAAATGTCATTTTAAAAAAGATTAGATTTTGGAAACAGTATGAGATTTTTCTAGGTGGTGGTAGGAAAGGTAGGCAATTTTCCTAGACTTTGCTCTTCGTTTCTCGGCACTTTGGTTTCATTGCAAGGCAGACATAATGGATTATTAGTGGTTTTATATCTTTTAGTGCTTGTGGGGCCATACCTCAATCTATCAATAATAGGTAAGTGTATACAAAGTTCTCTTTTGGTCATGTGGAAGAACAGCTCCTCCAGCTTCAGGCAACTGCTTTGTTCTTTAACGTTTGCTATCCTTGTAATCAGTGACTTGGCTTACCTTCTTTAAACTGATCTCCCAAGTCTTCAGTATATGGCTTCATAAGCTGTACAAGGTGCTTAACTTTTCCTTAATACCCCTGATGGTCCTATTGAAGAAGATTATAGTTATGTTTCATTTTGTGTGATTTCTAAAGTGTCCAATCTGCCTATTTTGGCTGGGTTTTATAATTTTCTATTTTGTACCTTGAGAAGAAAGCAAGGTATTCTAGAATGTTGGATCTACAGAACAGAAAATGTTGCTGGCAACAGGATCTTAAAATTTCCCTTCCTGAAATCGATAGGAATACATGGAGTCTATGCATTACAGAAATTTTAAGTCTAATGCTCATGTCACCTAAGCTACTGTATATATATCCTGTATATCTTTCTGCATGGGAGCAGTGTTGCTTCTGCCTCTTGAAGCTATCCTGTGTTCCAAATAAGAAGTCAGAATTCGCTGGGAACTGTATTTTACATAAATTTGTGTTTTGGATTATGTGCTGGAACTCAGGTTTGCCCTCTTCTCCTATGGATAGGCTTCCAGCTAATTGTCCTAATCACTGGGTGGCAATTCATACCTGCCTGACTACACACGTTGACAAGTCTGCGCAGAAATCATGTGGTGCCTTGTGAACCCTCGTCAGAAGAGAGGTTCACAGGCTTAGTGAGCACCATTTTGGATTTGGGTACCTAAAATATTAATGAGTCCTCTGTTTTGTGTCTGTGCTTCAGTTCTCTCTGTTCATTCCTCACAGGGACATGTACAGGACAAATTTTGGAAGACTCCTGTTGTGGCAATTGAGAAAATAGTTGCTTTACAATGAGCAGCTATCATGGTGTTTATCATTGTGTGCACCTTTTTTTTTTTTTTTTTTTAATTTTATGACAGAATTAGATTTTTGCAAACTGTGAGAATCTGTTTGTCCTGGAAATCTTCCCTTTGGAGGAAATATTGGAGGCTGGCCTTTTAACTGTAGGCTGGGGTATTTAAAAAGGAAAGTCTTGCATTCACACCTGATAATGAAAACAGTAAACTTCATTCACATACTTTTCTTTTTAACTAGTTGTGAGTTATCCTACCCTTAAATATTTTTATGAATGTGGAATTTTGTTGATTCTCTCTAAAACCAGGACAGACTATTGCTAGCAGTTTTAAAATAGTTCAAAATGTTAGAAATTTCTAAGTGCTTCTGTTGTAGTTCAAATACACTCCAAATTCCCCTACCCTCTGCCAATATCAATAAGCAAAAAACTTTGTCTAGCAGGGGGCAAGGCTGGAAGTTGGAGAACAAATGCTTCAGGCGAATAGCCTGCTAGTTAACAGTAAAAACAGAGGTTAGCATGGTATCAGGCAGGATCTCAGGGGAGGTATGGCACCCTGGAGCGTAAGGCTTTTTAATGCCTGGTTTTGCATACAATAACTGTGCATTTAATATAAATGTGACTGAAATTGTAATGTAAGTACAAAATGTGCAATGTTTTATTCATGGGGGAAAAATAATTGTAGAAGTGGTAAGATAAAGTTAGGTGCTTATATCTTTATAAATACAAGTGACCTGATTATTTTTTTTTTTAAAGGTGCTGATCATCCAAATGTCTTAATGTCTATACAGGAGCATTAAGAATCATGTAAATGTCAGGTCACTGTGATGTAGGTACCTAAATATGGACTCCATGTGCTGAGTGGTTCTTTTTCTGCCGGATATACCTGGCTTTTTTCACATGTTAGGACTTAGTTTGAAATTTGAAATTCCCCAGTGCAGTGTATGGTTTTCCCATATGTTTGCGCTGTTACTGCAGATTGGAACTTCCAAAACAGATGGCTTGAAGATTCTGAAGAACCAGACTTGGACACTGTCTCTTAAAAGTCTATGAAGAAACACTTTATTTAGTTGTTGTAATAGAGATGATGATTGGGTGTGGAAGAAGACTCGGGGGAGTAAAGTCCAGCCTTCTCTTGCTCCTCCCTCCTCCCACACTGATTACCTTATGTGCTCTTTTACTTATTCCTTTAAACAATTTCTGATTACTTTTGCTCTTTAAGGTTATTTTGTAGTATAAAACCTAGGGTCTCCTTTTTCCTTTTCTGTGTTAAATAGTAGGTTGTATTTGTCAACATTGATTTTACGTTCTGAGTTCAGATGACTAGTGAAAGACAAACAATATATTTTATTTTGAAGCAACGTTTCTTACAAAAATTTTTTTGAGGGATAAAGATGCATTACACATAATTCTGGGATCTTGGCTGATTTTTAGTATGTTGAAAAGTGGAAAGAGGACACGTAGGAAAGCTGTACCTCCTTGCCTGCTCTCATAGGCAATGAAAATGATTGATTGCTTGTCATGATCAGCTTCGCGTTTTCCTCTTATAAGAAGACCTTGGAGCTGCTGATTTCTTACTTCCAGTAGCTTAAATGGAAGCTGTTGAGACATTTCTTTTTCTGGCCTTAGGAAGAACTAAAATCTCCTTGTATTTACAAATTAGTCAGGAAAGAAGATTTGAGCGCTGCAGAGGCAACTTTTTCTAACTGTCCACTAATCGGTATAATCAAAGGAAGTTAAATAGCTTGCTTTAGAAGAAAGCTTGAGAGTGTATGGTAACAAAAACTGTAATGACAGCTTTTTCACAATTAGCAGCTCTTTTCTTATGTGGTGCTTCTCAGACGAGTTTTCAGGGGTAAAAATGGAAGAGAATGGAGATGACTGGCCAGCCTAATGCATGATGATAATTGCTAGTAGATAAAAAGAAGTGGTCACTCAAGCTTCCTTATCTCTATAGGAGGTCAGTATAACTGCATCTTAACCATAATCCTGCCACTCTTTAATTCTTGGAGCATCTGCTGCTTCTGGGAAAAGAAGTATTTATTGCAACATATTTCCAAGGAAAAAATGGGATTTTGAATTTATCCTTTCTCATCTGATCCAGTTCTCTTGGAACAGATACATCCCCAGCAAATCCTACAAAAGACTGCTTCAAACACAGCAGAAAGTACAGACTAACCAACGTTTTCTAATTAAAAAAACCCTCAAAGGTCACTTTGATGAGATTTACACCATCACATTCAATTCATTAAACTAAAACTCTAACAGTTCAGAAGGGTCTATTAGGTGACTGCCTGTCTGTTGTCTCCTGCTGTATCTGAATCCCTTGCAAGGAAGAGAAAAAGGGGACAGCATTTGTGTTTTATAAGGTAGCACATGTCATAGCTGTGAGCTGGGGGATCTGTTGTCCTAGTCTTGTGCAGGATTTATTTCCCTATACTGAGAAAGCCAAGTGAGAATACTCACAGAGAATATAAACTTGTTTTTTTTCCCGGGTTGTTTTTTTGCTGTGTTGTTTTGTTTTGTTCTAGCTGTGCTCCTGTAGTCCAAGGCCACCTCCAAGGCTTCCCACTCCCTGAGCTGAATGGCCGCAGGCAGCTCATTATCATGACTTGTGTTGCTGTCTTCAGCATTTTAAAAAGTCTTTTTCTATTTCTTCAGCAATAAGAGTGTAGTCATCTGCACTGTGACTCTTAACCCTTTTAAAAAGAACTTCTCTAGAAATCGTCCATCAAGGGCCTCAGCGTGGGCTGTACGTGTTCTTGCTGTAAAACGAGCACACCACCTAAGCTGACAAGTACCTGGAGAAAACTGTAGTTGCTAATATGTGCTGGCAGGGTCCCTAACCAGGGTGCTGCTGTGGATTCTCACCCTGGCTTTATTGCAAGAGTATTGAGAAATAGAACAGAAGATTTCAGTTGGAAGGGACCTACAATGATCAACTAGGCCAATACTAGGAAAGTTGCTCTAATTCTGTCCTTTCTTTTCCCGTTCTATACTGTCTGTCTCTTTTCTGGCAATTCACCCTTTAAAATCTTTTAGATTCAGCCTGACATAGGTTTACTGGAGAGGCTAATGAGGCTGCCCTGGCCTTCAGTGCTGCCCAGAGTAGGATATGTTTTAAGGTGATGGGATGCCGTTTTGTGTACTCACCTGTACAGCCCTCCATCCCATTCACAGCCACCCTGCCAGACACCTCTTTTTATTTTCGTATTTGAATCCTTGTAAATACTGCAGGAATTAAAATACAGCATGCTAGTTTATCCTCAACTGCAAAACATCATTTCTGTGTGATGAGTAGGTAAGTTTAAGTTGTGTGTGCAGAACAAGACCCTGCTGCAAGCAGGCTGCACTGCTACGGGTCTCACTTGCTCAGCAGTGGGAGTGCTGCCCAGGCACAGCCATCCTACAAAACCAGCAATAGCCATCAGTCGTGGCTGCTTTGGCAGTATCAGTCATTGAATTCAATAGTGATGTGGTCTTTCTGCCTTTTGTATTAAATGTAAGTACTGGGCTGTAGCCTAGGCCTGTGGAAACTTCAGATCAGCTTTCTGAAGATCTCGCTGTTTTTTCTGGATGATTCTGCTTTGAGGTGGTTGATTCATGAGTAGAAAGAGATTTTCACCACTTCAGAAGTGTGGGTTTCGTGTTTGCCATATCCTGGAGATCGGTGTCATGGCAAGGGTGGCTGAACCTTGTGTGGAACTCTTGATCTGTCATAATTTATTACTTGAAGTATTAGAGCAAATCATCATGGATTTCATTCTGATTTGATATACAGGACCAAAGCCTAGAACAGAACTGTTGTATATGTAATTCTATGGAGAAAAGCAGGTTTTTGAAGAGGAATAAGGCCATCAGTGTGCTTTAATCCCTACATCATTTTAAAGTGCTTTTTCCTTGTTCAGATGTTTGGAAAATATGGGTGAATTGACATGATTTTTTTTTTTTTTTATTTTTCTGGATTTTTGCTGTTAGTGGAAGAGAAGCAGGTGGCAGGAGATACAGCTGTAGCTCCTTGCTCGCTTTCTTACTAACTTCGGCACAAACTAGAGAAGGAGTTGCTGGAAGAATTTAGGGCAATGATACATTGCTGATTGTTCTTTAGATGCTTGAAATGAACAAGTGTTTAGTAAGGTAGCAATTAAGGACTGACTGACAATAACGTGCTTGTTTGTCTTTAAAGTAATAACTTGTTTAATGAAGGGTTTACAACAGCATTTAGGTTTTGTGCATAACGTTCAGATGAGATGTGTTGTGTGTTCTGATGAATATGGATAAATTGAATAAACCAAGGGGAGGATTTTTGAGATAAATTTAAACCGTCTTGGACTCCCTTTGTCTTGAGGACGTCTGTGCCAAAGCACAGACAGGATAGGCAGGGTAGCTTAACCTACCAGCTGTGCTGCTTGCCGTTTGTAGCCAGACTGTCGCTAGCCAGCGAGCTTCTTAGTTTTTCCACTGGCACAGTACACAGCAGGCACTGCTCTGGGGATGAATGTTCAGACTCTTGCTGTTTTGGTAGAGTGGGAATAATGTTGCTCAATGTTACTTCGCATTACTGGAAAATGCAAATTCTGAGGAATAAATCCCATTCCTAAAGATGAATTCATGTATTCACTTTCCAATCTCATGACATTGAGTGGCTTTTTGGGGGGAAATGCTTGTTTGAAAATATAAAGGGTAAAAAAGATGTATTATGGACTTGATCACTTTATGTGTTTCTGAGTAATGGGAAGACTAATGTTGCATCAAATCTTCTATATCTACTGCTCATGTTTACCTGTCTCTTTGTGCTTATAATAAAATCTCAAACATCTGTTATTTTAGGAACTGTGTTAATGTTCCAACATACGGTACCACAGATACGAGCTGATCATGTCAGAAGCCTTAATATTTTTCACTTTTTTGTCTTTTCTACTTTTAAAAAATGAGAAACAGAGGATATTAACAGAGTATTGGGTTTCTTGATTGCTGTGAGGAATATTAAATTATTGTCTACTTTTATACAAAGAATTACTTCTGTGTTGACTTTAATGGGATTAGTCACTGTGCAGAGCTTACAAAGACACTGGTGATTTGCATCAATTCTATCCAATTCAGTAATCCATTTGATTCATCTCAATTATTTGATTCATTTCCTTTCAGAAAGAAAATACAGAAAATAATACCCCAATGGTCATGCCTTCTTTCAAACAGTCAATATGCAATGAGACTTCCTCAGCCTCTTCATTTGAAACAAAGTGCAAGCAGGTTTAGCTTCACCTCTTTAAGAACTTAATGGACACCCATTCTGCAGGACTCTAAACCGTGTAAAAATGTTGAAAATTAATTTTTTTAACTGAAATTTAAAAGTGAAAATGACAAGGATAAGCCGTGAGAGTTTGTATTGCCTCCCCCTGTTCCCAAAATACTTAATAGAATAATGAAACTGGGAAAAACTACTGAGGTAAAACATCATAAAAATTGTTTTCTTTGTGATAAGCTTTTTGCACGTACAGCTTCTAGATCATTTTACTTACTTTCCTGGTCCTCATATGATGGTAATTCTTTTCCATGTATGATGTTTTTGATTGTGCATGTGTGTACATATGCCTTTTTTTACTCATAGTTTCAGTCCTTGCTTGTCAAAATTTGAAGCAGCTCTGTAGCATGTCCTGTTTCTTCGTCTGTGGAATTGGAAGCATCTTAAATCTGATTGCTGTTCCCTGAACTAACTCTTAACTTTATAAAATCTTTCTACAGTTCTGCAGTCATAGAGTTCTTGGGTTTCATTGTTTATCCTCTGTGGTTTCTTCTTTAGCTTATATAAGGACGTACAGTTTCACTGGATTTATTTACCTCTCCATTTCAATTTTTTTATAAAGTGAATGCACCAATCTGTCTGGTGTCCTGTGGGAAGGGATGTCCAGTAGCCAAATGTAGAAGTGGGATATGCTTTGTGCAGACATTTTGTTCTCATTTACAGCATTGCACTATGGAGAAACGACTGTCTTTAGTATTGCATTCTATGTGTATATGTTCTTGTCTCAGCCATGAAGCTGAAAGAGGAACATATTTGGACTAAATGAATCAAAGATTAAACTTACGGATATCCTAGCTTTTTTATTTATTGCAGGTAATTAAAGTGTATAGTGAAGATGATAGTAGCAGAGCTTTGGAAGTACCAAGTGATATAACAGCCAGGGATGTATGTCAGCTGTTGATACTGAAGAACCACTATATTGATGACCACAGCTGGACTCTGTTTGAACAACTTACCCACACAGGTTTAGGTAAGACTAATACTATACAATGGTATGGCAGTAAATAAGGTGTTTGGTTTTCATTTTCACATAGAAGTGCGGTTGTAATACAAAGGCTTGGAACCAAAATGCTGGGAGGGCTTGTGTGAATTTGTTCATTTGGGGGTTTGTTGCTTCTGTTTCTCTTTTTTTGAAGGAAGGCATAGCTATAAAGTACATTTTGTCATAGTACACTTGCTTCACACTGCTTTATTTGCATCTGTAGGAGTGATTTGGAAGACACTGACCATTAAGGTTCTCACTACAAATTCTTCCTCTCTATTCCTTGCTTCTTGTTGGCAGGTTTTCCTCTTTTACTGGTATTTCCTGCTTATCTCTAGCAAGGCTTGGGCTATTTTCATTGCAAATAAAATCTTTGTTGCTCCCAGCACTCCGGAGAGAAATCTCTGACATCAAGAACAGAAATCAGTTACACAGTGCTATTCTACCTGGACAATACAACTCGGTCTTCAGAAACAACACCAGAGTAGGCTGTCAGTATTTTCCTTCAGTACAATCGGTTGGCCAGATTTGTTCTGAACATTGGGGCAGGACTACTTAAAAATCTGAACAAAACCATCATTCTAAACTTCCCAGTTATGGACCAGTGAACTCAGTTGAAATGACTTTATTCTTAGTATTTCAAGTCACTGGAAATTAAACACTCTGAATTCGTTCCACATCATCAGTGTTCCTTTAGTGTAGCAAAAAGCCTCTTTTTCTATTGTACAGTTTAAAAGGTGTAGTGTAGTCTTTGGTTTCAGATTACAACTAGAATTTTAATGGCTGATCTCTGTTCCTTTTTTGTAATATATAGACATAATTTTGCAGTATAAAACCACATTAAGGCAAATTAAATATAGGAAGAAAGCAGATGTTTGCAGAGAGGTAAACAGTGCAGAACACAGGAAGGACTTAACTCAGCAAAGGATGAGTTTAGAAGCCCACTGCTAGGCTGTAGCATTCAACTGATACTCTTATCAGACAATCTTACTTCATTTTACAGCACTGTGTTTCAGTACTGTATTGTGCTTGGTTTTGAATTATATCAGAAAAATCTACTAGAAGACAAACGCCATAAGAAGTCTGGTTTTAATTTCATGTCACTCAAAGTTTCCACATTATTCTTGAACTTTGGTACTGTACTAGAGTACTTCTTCCGCGACCTAAAGGGCAATTTCAGCTGGTAGTGCAAAGTGTGGCTTAAAAAGGAGGATGTTTTGAGGCCTTCTCACATTCTAAATACATGGAAAACTTGGAGTCTGTAATTCTTAGAAGAGACTGCACTGGTAACTGCTAACTCCAGCACTGACAATTTAAAAAAAACAAACCCACCACACACCACTAACAAAAAATCAAACACACACACACCACCCAATATTTATATATGGCTAAAAGCTATTGTTAAACTCCTAGTGTATGTATCTAGGAAGTCTGGACTGGTGCATTTGTGTAAAATAAACATGACTGTACATCTCTGGCTACACTGTGTTTAACAGCCATATTTTAAAGATGAACTACAAAAGCTAAAACTGTTTTCTGCCCTTTCCCGCTCCTTCATCCTATGAAGGCAGCCACAAACGTTTTTGAAATATTTTTCTTGCTTTGTAACATTTCAAAGATATTTATAACCTTTTGCACTGAATGTATCAGTTGTAAGATGCTTCCAGCTCAGAGTAAGGTCAGAGTTAAATCTGGGTCGAGGCTGTAAATGACTGACTGCTACAGAAAAGGAGGTATAAAAATGGCTTTAGACAACACTATTATATAAATAGTAGACGTGTTTTCTATATTTTATAGTGTGGCTCATGTTTAAGTAGTGTAGTAACTATTGAAGAAGACACTTCTGACAAACCATGCCAGAGCAATAGTGGCATTGTTTCTCCAGCTTTATTTATTTGGATGATACACTTTTTGTCAAATAGTGTGTTTTCTTCAATCTGAAGGATTTCTTGAAATATTTCAATATCAAATTATTAGTGAAGTTTCTTTTCCTAACATTCTGAAATTCTCAAAATTGCTGACAAGCAAGTCTGAAGACCTGCATTTACTGTACAGTTTTCTGATTGCTCCAGCTGCTTTGGGCATAATTTCAGAAAAAGATGAATTGTTCATTTTTAAAATAAAATTATTTCCTAGATTATGAGGATGCAATTCAACATTACTAGCCAAGGAAAGGATCAACTTGAGATATCTTTTAAACATAATAATAAAAAAAAGGATTTATTTCTATAAGACTGTTAGATCTGGTTTTGTTTGAAAGGTTTAACATATTGATCTTGACTTGCATTAAGTCTGTTCTTCAGCACTGGAAGAGTAGCATGAACAAATATTTTTAAAATTATTTAGTTTTGGACTGTCTGCTATTTATTATTCTGTTGTTTTATCCATGGAAATTTGGACAGCCTTTTCCTGCTTTCAAGTTAAATGAATGGGTATAGAAAGGAGAAGTACTGTGAGTGTCTGTGTAAATTCCAGTATGATGGGGATTAATAATTCATTCATCAATTAGTGAACATTTTCTTTAATATCTAACAGCTGTCTGAATACTCCTGAATTAGATATAATTGCATGAATCTTAGTGAGCTGAGCACAGCGTTCTGCTTTTAATCAAGACAGACGTTAATTACATCACCAGACTGTGCCTTCATTGTTGTGTGGAGATATCTGCATATGAAGGTTAAAAAAAAATAAAAAAAAAATCCCACCTAACCCAAAACATAAACCTATGGTCTGCATGTTCCTGTTTTCACAAACCTGTATGCCCTTTGGTGTGGAGCTATATTGTTGCGCATTGAGTGTGGTCGTGTCCTCACTGCATTGCATGGCAAGCGCTGACCAGGTGGTGCTGACGTGGGGCGAGTGGGCAGGTGAGATAGTTCCTCCACCTGCGCTGCTTCCCCGGCTGCTGGCTGGGGCACCCCATCTGCTGGCTGTGGGGCGCCCAGGCTGTGCACAGCCTGCTGCTGCTGCCTCATCACCAGGGATGCTCAGCCTTCCTACCCAACTCTGATGTTTCGCAGTACTCTGGGCTCTGTTTCGAATATCTGATGTACAACATCTATAACAGCACTATAAACTGCAATACATTTCAGAACTGTGCGCTTCTGGTGTGTGTCCTCTTTGTCCCAAGCTATTGAATTCAGAGAAATAGAACATTTTTTACCTGGTCTAAGATTACTGGAGGCAGCTGAGGTATGAGTAAATTTGGATGACACCATGTCATCCCTACCACCAGGTACCTTGGTGTTGGAGTCCCATACTTCCACTGTAATTGCCCTGTACAGGGCAGGCTGTGGAAACAGAACAGTTTTCCATAGCTCTTCTCCTTTTCAAGGAAAGTACTGTCTTCATCCCGGCATTTTTCCTTGTCTAGTGAAAATTTTTTTTGTGTTGACTGTAAACAGTTCTCCATCAGCTTCTGCAACTCAAAAGACTGCAGAGTTCCTCTCTGAGTAGGTGACGGTGCCTTGGCCAGGCACGTCATTGTTGTGTTTCAGTCTCATTTTGATTTCACTGTCTGCGTTCTTTTAGGTAGCCTGTGGGAAGGCTCACAAAGTACAGAGCAATGGATTTTCTGTTTATTTCCTTTAAATTTGGTTTCTCGCTGGGTGGTTAAAGAGGAGGCTATTTGAAATATGTTCTGTCAGGCACTTCAATATTAAATCTTCTTTCATATGCCTCAGTTACTTTCTGTAGTTAAGGAGAAGCTGTTTTGGACTGTAGCAGGTGCTCCTCATGTTAGACATAGTAGTGATAAAAGATGGTAGAGAGGAAGGTGGAAACTCTCCAGTCCATCTGGAAGAGAAAAAATGATCTAATTAAACCGAAGCTTTTTCATGGCAATATTTAGGGATTTGATTACAGGGCTGTGTTTGGAGGGCACTCATGTGTTTCAGTTCCTTCAAGTAAGTTGAATCAATCATAAAATATTCTGTGATGTCACACTTAAAAATAAATAACAGCATCCTTACCTATCCATTGGGGTGATGCAGAATGTCTTATTTTTGTACCAAGAAGTAAGTCTTGAGGAAATAGTATTTTCTTACATGTCACAATGCCAAACATTGAAGAGTTTTAAATGTCATCCCAGAGGAGCACTTCCTTTCTATAAAACTGAAAGGAAAAAAACCTTCTGGTTTTGAGTAAGAGCTTCAGATCTTTAGTGTCTCTTTACCCTTGCATCTGAAGAATGTGTTCTGCAGTAGAACAGCCTGTACAAGATTTTAAAATGCTCACTTTTCTTTCAGTATTTTTTGAGTATTTTTTGTTTTCTGAATTGCTTTATGTTTTTGTTTGCTTCATTTTATCTAGTTACAAAATGTATGTTTTGTGTAGTATTTTTAATCTCTGTCTTAATGGGCTCAAGAATGCGTTAAAATCAGTAAAAAAATGAGTTAAATTCAATGGAAGTTTCTCTTTGCCCTACTTGATCTGTAGATTATGAGAGTGCTTAATCTTCTGCTTGTTGTGAACTTGATATTTTCCTACTGAGCTAAAATTCAGCTCCATGAGCATATTGTCTGTAAATTTGCTAGCTGGAAACTTCCCGAAGAAGCTTACAGATTTGCAGGCTACAATAAGGCTGTTATCCACCAGACTGGACAGTGTGGCAGCATTAAAGAAGTGACTGGTGAAAGAAGTGGCAAGAGATTGATGAAAAGATCCTGTAGTTCTTAGAAGACTTTAATGATTTCAAATTTTTATCTCTTAGAAGGTTGTGCATGCTACACTTCATGAAAATTAGGTTCTTTGTTTAGCCAGGACCACTTACAAAAATTTACTGTTTATTTTAATTTAACCTTATGCTTACTTAAGTTTTTTAAAAATATATATACTATTCTTTTACCTGTTATGATTTTAAAAAAAAATTCTAACGGGCAGTTATATGAAAGCATCAACATTTATTTCAAGTATATCATAAGATCCCTTATGATAGTGCAATGAAGTAGAGAAAATGTGATCAGGAAATTGTGAGTTACATGGCTTTTGTAATATATTTTTAATTGCCTTTTCCCATTGAAACCATGATCAGAATTGGATGTTAAAACCCTGTAATTGTCAGGGACACAGAAGTTTAGATCTCAAACCTTTTCTTAACCTGTAATTCATTGTTGGAATGTAATTTAAATTTGGAGGTGTCAATGATAATTTAAATAAAATTACAACTTTGTTCAAATCCCATCTTATTCTCATTAGTTTGAGTCCGCAGCAAAGTACAATTAGCCACTAAAACTGTATACTCTTTTGGAAGCATGTTTATCTTTTTTTTTGTAACATGACTTCATAAGCTGCTGAAATTTATTTTAAAGAAAAGGTAGTACAAGTAGTCTTGTACAGAAATTATCCATAGTCTTTCAGGGTTTATGCTTAATTACCTGTACTATGACTAGTTCTATTGCATTACTGAGTATGCAACACATAAATATGCACAACACATCTACAGGAAAGTTCTTAAATTCTGTGTCTTTCCTATAAGTGTGTTTCATTTTGCTGTAAAATCAAAACATTCACTCAAGAATCTGAGTGGCAGAAGCAGTCTCAAGCAGGGAGAACACCAATTCTGAATGCCAGTGCTGTGGTACAAATAACTGAATTCTTTGCCTTTTCTTCTGCTCAACCGACTGCAAAGCCAAACTACACAGTAGGATTCATCTTGGAGGTTGGGGTTTTTTTGTTTTCTTTTTTTGTTGTTTTCCCATGGTTTACTTTTCCCATTCTTTTTATATATGCTAGTTCTATGACTGCTATAATTCTCAGTATTCTTGGGTTGTGCAAAAAACATTGAAATGCTGATATGCCCTAAGTTCATTTGCAGTTTTAGAAATGCCTCAGAACATAGTAGGGGCCTGGGGAGAAGAGACAAATTAATGCTTTTCTATATTGCAGATAACTTTCACTTTACAAATGATGCATTAGAGAAAGAAGTCTTAAGGAAAGGAACTTTAGATGTTCCTGACACCCCAGATGGGCTGAGTGAGTGGTTGAAACGCTCCTGCTGCCCCATGCAGCACACAGCAGGAACTGCCTGGCTTCTGCAGGGAGAACATGGGTTTGGCCATGAAATAGAATAAAGCCCTCAGCTGCCTCTGTAGAAGGAAAAAACAACAAAAAAACCCAAACAAACCCCCCATGTGTGACCTACCTCAGTAGCTGGACCCTACTGAAGTGGAACAGTAACTTGGTGTAACACGGACTTGATTAATGAACTTGTTCAAATTGCTTGTTTTATGTTTTGTATTCATTTAAATTCATTTAATTTAATAATATTTTTATTATCTGACCTTTGTGTTTTCACCTTCTACTCTTAGGCTCTTAGATGTAGGTTACATATTGGTGTTTTTGGTTTTTTTAAATTTGTTTGGTTTTTTTACAGGAAGAGCTATAGAGGATCACGAATTAGTGATGGAAGTCCAGTCAAACTGGGCAATGGAAGAGGAAAACAAACTGTATTTTAGAAAAAACTATGCCAAGTATGAGTTTTTTAAAAGTCCACTGGTAAGTCCTAACATTATATCTGTGAAGTGGTGCAAATGCTGTTGCTGCAAAATAGTCTTTTCTTTTATGCAGATAGGCAGAGTGTAAAGCTGTTAGTGTAACGTGAGTCAAAAACAATAATTGAAAGGGAGCATGTAGGATATATGAATATTGGTATATACATGAATAATTGTAGTGCATGTAACTGTTGGCTGGTTCTTTTGTTGCTATTGTAAATCATCCATGTTCGTACTTTTTTTGGGGGGGTGAAGCAGACAGACATAGGTTTGACTTTATTGACGTGTGCACACAGACCTGCAACAAAATAAAATTTTTGAATTTGAGTGAAGTTTCCATCAAGTTGCAACAAAATATGAAATAAAGCAGTGTGAGGAGGGACATCTGCAGCAAAGATGATTTAACTTTTAAAGTGAATGTCTAAAGTTATGGCTCAGCACTGCCCAGTGGCAGCTTCTCACAGCGATTGCTAGATGACAATGACACAAAAGGCCATGAGCAGCTGTAACCTGTTAGGAGGAAGGGAAAGTGAAGCCAAAGTTAGCGTAAGGCAGGAGTGGAAAGAGAACAGGGACAACTCCTAACTCGAGGATGTTGCCAAAGGTTAATGCTGCTGATTGAGACCTTGGCTGATGGCAAAGACCATGGAAGCAGTCCTGGCTTACCATCTGGTTGCTGAAATGCATGGTGTATTGGGATCACTCCTAATGCTGACTCTTGTAAAGTCAGCTCTTTTCAGATGCCAAAGCGAGAAATAGGAGAAATATGTGAGGACTTGAAAGGTGAAAAGTGGAAGGGAACTCAAATTATGTACCTGTGGAAAGGGTGAAAAAGTAAATATTAAGATACAAAAATAGGTAAGAGATCTGAGGATTTTTTCTTGCCCAAACTGTGTTTCACTGGACGAGTCCTGTACTCCCCTGACAGGGAGATATCACTGTGCTAGTGAAAAAGTCTGAACTTGAGATGCTGTACAGTTAGTAGAGAAGCTTTCGAAGAATAACTGTATTTGTGTACTGTTTAACCAGTGGGTGGAACCAGCAGTGGAGCGTGGCAGACATGCATCTATGACCAGCATGAAAAGCTGTGGCTAATCCAAGTCCTGTTCCTGTTAGGTCATTCTTCTGGGTGCTGTGGTTCCACATGTAGTAAGAACGCTTTATCAGAAATGAGTTAATATGAATTAACCCTACCAGCAGTTCAGGTTTTTTTTAAAATTAAAGTCAGTGAACGTTGGATGGTCAAGGGAATATTAGCTTCAAACTTGTCAAAGCTTTGAAAAAACTTTGGTAGCAATGGTCAAACTCTTGGTGGGTTCATATCTGCGCGACTGTATTGAACTTCACAGCTGCAGATCTGTCCCCTGAATTACCCCCTGGACTTACCTTTGTAATGAAATTGGCACTTTAAACATGGACTTCTTCACCACACCATACTGAGATAGTCAGATTTTGATGTTAATTCATATTCATATCACATGAAATGGACAACAGAACAAAACCCCGAGAGGACCTGTTCTCTATCACTGGAAGTTAGGAAACACCACCAAGGGCCAAGTACTGCAATATGACTTGCACTGGTGTATGAAACCCTCTTGCTTCCAGAGACCACTCATGTTCTCTCAAATTCTAAGCTGTTCAGCAAATACTATATAGGATGTTATAAATTTAGGAATGATACTAAGGTAAGCTTTAATTATTGGATCAGAGAATCTGCTGTGTCTTGTACTGCACTGATAACTATAATTTTACATCCAAAAGGGGTAGGAAGTTGTTTTTTTTTTAATGGAACTTTGATACAAATTATTATTGTTACAGAGCTTTTTTCCAGATCATATGATATCTTTTCCAAGTGAGACCAATGCAGCTGTAAGCCACTCTGGGATATTGCAGGTATGTAGTCTTTGAATGAAGATGAGCCAGTAGAGCTCAGAATTTTCTGTTGCCCATGTTGTATGAGCATCATTCTTTGTCACTGTTGAATCTGTTGCTGGGTTCTGAATAACTCATACCGTGGTTAATAACTTTTTTCCCTATGAGATATGATGTGACCCTTCCAGACAGTTATTATATGACCACACTTGGAAACTTGCACATTCTTTCAGAGTCAAAGACTGCTAAACCAGACAAAATGCAGTAAATATGGTTGATATCTTTATTTGGTCTTTCAGGTGAAAGACCCTGTTTCCTTAAAAAGGTGAAGTGCTGCATTACTCAGTATGTAGTTAACAGAAGGCCTTGGTTGAATACTGAGGAACTGGTAATGTGTTACAAATAGATACAAAAAAAGAGTTAAATGGTTAAACTTAAAAATTTAGAATATAAAATTTAGACTGACTAGTATGATTTGTTAGCTTGAAGGCTACTGTAGCCTTCGAAAAAGAAATATAGTAGGTCACTCTTTGTTAGTCATCTTTTAAGTGGACATAAGAATTTAATTTACAGTGGGAATAATTTCACAGAATGACCATATCAGGGATCATCGTCTTAATTCTCAAAGAGGGGAAAAATGAGTAATAAAGGTGGAAACATACACATCACTCTTGTTTGCTTGTCACTAGAAAAATTAATTAATAGAAGAACTTTCACTGGTCTTAAGACAACCGCCCTATGTGTGGGTTTTGGGGATAAAGAATGATTGGAAAGGCAACAAAATAACACAAGATATTTAAGGCAGAACTAAAAAAAATAAAGAAATGACAGGGTTTTTTTTTACATCTTTATAATAGATGCATAATCTTAGCATCTGTATAGCTTAACACCCATAGGTAAATGAAAAGCATTCAAAGAACTAATTCTAAAAGCATTCTTCTGCATTCAATAGTTATATCCTTACAGAAGCAGATGTCAGCAGGTTAAGATTACCCCAAATATAGTAAAAAAATGTTTCAAATTAAATTTCATTAACACATGCTATATACTATAAATCATTTTTACAAACCTAAGTAAAAACTTTGTAATTTCAAAAGATGTTGCATATCTAATGAAAATTGGTTCCCTTTTGCTACCTAAATAGCAAATAGATTTTGCAGTCTAACATAAACATTTAATTTAGAGAATCTTGTCCTCTGTGTTAATGGAACATAGTA